>NW_004447331.1:1219-3101 GCF_000243295.1 Trichechus manatus latirostris | reverse complement strand
GAAGGAAAGGACAACACACACTACAGGGGAAGTCAGCACAACGGGACTGAACCAAAGCTAAGATGTTTCCTGAATATAACCAAACAATTCGAGGGATAGAGTAGCAGGGGTAGGCATTTGGGGACCATGGTTTCAGGGGACATCTTGGTCAGTTGGCATAACAAAGTTTATTAAGAAAATGTTCTGCATAGTACTTTGGTGAGTGGCGTCTGGGGTCTTAAAAACTTGCAAGCAACCATCTAAGATGCATCAATTGGTCCCAACCCTCCTGGAGTAAAGGAGAATGAAGCACACCAAAGACACAAGGAAAACATTAGCCCAAGAGATAGAAAAGGCCACATAAACCAGGGACTTCATCAGCCTGAGACCAGAAGAACTAGATGGTGCCCAGTTACCACCAATGACCACCCTGACAGGAAATACAACAGAGAGTCCCTGATGGAGGAGGAGAAACTGGGGTGCAGAACTCAGATTCTGGTAAGAAGACCAGACTTAATGGTCTGACTGGCCCCTGGACAAAAAGGAAACCAAATGACATATTCAATTGGGCAAATATGCTGAAAAATACCTCTTGAGAGTCTTGAAAAGCAAAGATGTATTATGGTGCTGGAAAAGAATATTGAATATACCATGGACTGCCAGAAGACCGAACAAGTCTGTTTTGGAAAGAAGTACACCCAAAGTGCTCCTTGGAAACGAGGATGGCGAGATTTGTCTCACGTATTTTGGACTTGTTATCAGGAGAGGCCAGTCCCTGGAGAAGGACATTGTCTTAGTCATCTGGTGCTGCTATAACAGAAATACCACAAGTTGATGGCTTTAACAAGGAGAAGTTTATTTTCTCACAGTCCAGGTGGCTACAAGTCCCAAATTAGGGGATCACCTCCAGAAGAAGGCTTTCTCTCTCTGTTGGCTCTGGAGGAAGATCCTGGTGATGCATCGGTCTTCCGTTGGTCTGGGAGCATCTCAGCGCAGGAACCTCAGGTCCAACGGATGTGCTCTGCTCCTGGCAGTGCTTTCTTCGTGGTGTGAGGTTCCCATGTGTCTCTGCTCCCTTCTCTCTTTTATATCTCAAAAGAGATGATTAAGACACTATCCAAGATGGCAGTGTAGTTAGATGCTTCCTATATCCCTTTTACAACAAAGACCTGGAAAAACAAGTGATTTGATTCTATATAAATATCTAGGATCCCTGAACAAGGCAAAGTTGAGGAATAGGACTGAGTGACAGGGGGAGAGGGAGATGGTTTGGAAGAAGCGAAGAGTGCCAGAGCCACGGCAGCGAAACTGCAGCGCGGCAGCCACGCCAGTCTGCAGTGAAGCAGGCAAACAGCTGTGCTGTGAGCACGCTCAGGAAGCAGTTTCCACATCAAGAGAGACCCAGCAGCAGAGATTCTGCTTGGACAGTCTGAACCAGTGAAAAGCAGCTCCCAAGTGGCTAAGTACATGCGTGTGGCCTTTCAGGGTGATTTAAAAAAAAAAAAAAAAAGCCCACTTGGGAAAAACCTCTCTCCCTTTTACCTCCTCCCTCCGCGCTCTACACTGGGAGTCCACAGGGCCAGAAGTAGATCCCAAAAGGTGCCCTGACCCATTCTCCTGGCCTTGGAGAGGGAACAAATAAGCTACTGGCTCCCCTAAGCCAGGAACACATGGCCAGCACAGCTCCTTTGCTAGGCACAGGTATAAGGCATCTGCAGACTCTGAGTGCCATACACCCCTGTATAGACTTGTGGGGACCCATCTCAACAGTGTTAGCCCTCACTACCACAGTACAACAGGGCAAACATCTGAAGTTTAACTTCAACTGTTTCAGCTGTGAAGTGGCAGATTTGTGACTCTCGAAACAGCCCTGCCCCTTAAGTAGGCACTTTTATCAATCTGC
>NW_004447331.1:0-555 GCF_000243295.1 Trichechus manatus latirostris | reverse complement strand
ATACAGAACACTTCTAGAAATTAGAAAGGAAATTCTACAGAATGTAGAAACAACCAGGGAACATACAGACAAAGTAATAGCGGAACTTAAAGTTATTCAAGAACACATAATGACAAAGTTAATAAGCTGCAAGAATCCATAGGGAGACAGCAACCAGAAATCCAGAAGATTAACAGTAAAATTTCAGAATTAGAGAACTCAGTAGAAACTCATAGAAGAATTGAGGCAGTAGAAGTTAGAATTAGTAACATTGAAGATAAAGCTCTTGATGCCAACTTATTTCAGGAAAAATCAGATAAAAGAATTAAAAAGAATGAAGAAACTCTTAAGAGTCATGTGGGACTCTATCAGGAGAAATAACCTACGAGTCATTGGAGTACCAGAACGGGGCGGGGGGGAGGATAACAGAAAATACAGAGAAAATTGTTGAAGATTTGTTGACAGAAAACTTCCCTGATATCATGAAAGATGAGAAGATACCTATCCAAGATGCTAATTGAATCCCACATAAGGTAGATCCCAAATGAAAGTCACCAAGACATATTATAATCAAAC
>NW_004447330.1:2055-3093 GCF_000243295.1 Trichechus manatus latirostris | reverse complement strand
AATCCTGATGCCTCTTTCTTCTTCGTATAGTCCAGCTTCTCGGATTATTTACTCAGCGTGCAGATTGAATAAATATGATGAAAGGATGCAACCCTGATGCACACCTTTCCTGACTTTAAACCATGCAGTATTCCCTTGTTCTGTTCGAACAACTACCTCTTGATTTATGTGCATGTTCCTCATGAGCACTATTAAGTGCTCTGGAATTCCCATTCTTCGCAATGTTATCAATAATTTGTTATGATCCACGCAGTCAAATGCCTTTGCAGAGTCAATAAAACACAGGTAAACGTCTTTCTGGTATTCTCTGCTTTCAGCCAGGATCCATCTGACATCAGCAGTGATATCCCTGGTGCTACATAGTCTTCTGAATTTGGCTTGAATTTCTGACAGTTCCCTGTTGATGTACTGCTGCAACTGCTTTTAAGTGATCTTCAGCAAAAATTTACTTGCATCTGATCTTAAAGATATTGTTTGATAATTTCCACATTCTGTTGGATCATCTTTCTTTGGAATAGGCATAAATATGGATCTCTTCTAGTCGATTGGCCAGGTAGTTGTCTTCCAGATTTCTTGGCATAGATGAGTAAGTGCTTCCAGCACTGCATCCATTTCACATCATACTCACAGTCATATATTATTTATTGAAATATTAACTTGGTTATTTATATATCATATTATATACGGCTCACTTCATTGGCTTTCATGAATGGGACGTTTAATGGAAGAACATATGTCTTCTTGAAATTCAATGTCTGACTATATTAAACAGGAGAAGCAACACTTGCATTTTTCTTTAAAGCAGACCTATTGACCAGAGATCAGTGATTCTCAATTGGGAGTGACATTTCATAGTGTCTGGAGACATTTTTGGTGTTACAACTTGGGGAGGGTGTTATTGACATCTAGTGGGCAGAGGCCATAGCTCCTACTAAACATCCTACAATACACAGGACAACTTCCCACACGAAGAATTTTCCAGCCCCATGGATAAATAGATGCAAGATTGAGAAATCCTCCTATAGAAAAATGTCTTTT
>NW_004447330.1:0-1205 GCF_000243295.1 Trichechus manatus latirostris | reverse complement strand
GAGCCTTGTGTGCTCCTCTAATTGCAGCATAGATAGCTGAAAATTTTCTCATTCAGGCTAAAAAGATATGTCTTAAACTGGCATTTCCACGCATTTCTTAGTTTTTATTATTCATCTCTTCATGGCTGCCAAGAACAATATGATCTAAGACTAACAGTATGCCCATTTGACTAATAGGTTTTGTTCTGTATTCCAATCTGAGACATTCATAAAAACTTTTTAAATTTGTTTTAACTATTATTAGGGAAATAAAGTAAAGTAAAGCTTTTCCTTCATACTTTTTTTTATTCTTCATGACTGTACTGTAAATTCTATTAAATGACTTTGTAATGTATTATTATTTTCCTCTGAACAAAAGTGTCCTGTCTACTGTACTACCCCTTTTTCAGATACTTTTGAGAAATACACCAGCTATGAAACAGAAGAACAAATAAGAAAATAATTGTAAGTGGAAGATAAGCCTGTTCATAATCTTTTTTTTTTTTTTCCCTCTAAGAGCAAAGCTGGCTCTGCCATAATATAACACTAGGAGGCCCTATTATCATCTGTGTCTGGCAAACAGGTTCACAAAGTCTTCAAATGATCTTTCAAAAATCATTCTGAATTAGACAAAGTCACATTATATTTTTGGTTTCTGGATATCATTTGAATGAAGATGAGAAAATGATTTCGCTTAAGCAATTCCTTGTGCACATGTAGGTCAGTTTTCCTTTGGAAAGAAGATTGTTTCTGAGATTTAGAATTCATCCAAATTATCAAGCACAGATGTTATAATGCACACAGATAAAAGCTCATATGTCTCCTTTAGGAAGTCAGAGAGTTTATGAGGGCTTATTTGTAATGCTGTCAGGCAAACCTAAGCAGGGTAGGTGAAAAAAATCATCACTTTACTTTCTTATTCCAGCACTGTCATTGTTCTGATATAAAGACATTTATTTTTTATTTGTGTACATACAGACATTTAAAAGACTTCAGCTAATCTAGCAGTCCTCAAAAAACAAAACAAACAAAAAAAAATAGTGGTTTAACATGAATTGAAAATTTTACAATGGAAAAAGTCTTACCAATCCTAATTACGGCTCAGTGGTTTACATAATTGTGCAAAAAAAAAAAAATGCTTGAAGGGATATATACAAGAAAGGATACAATTAAACTTATAAAAAATCTTTTACTATGGTGATGAGGGACAGGTATGTAAACACTAA
>NW_004447329.1:2011-3099 GCF_000243295.1 Trichechus manatus latirostris | reverse complement strand
AGTGAATTTTTCCCTTCTAGTTCTAAGGCAAGATGACTCATAGCCTTTTATTTACTAAGAAATGTCTTTGGAAAGAAAATATTTTTTAAAAGCCAATGTGTGAAACGGGCTCAAGATTTCCATCTGGTATGGCAACACACTGTACCAAAAAAACCAGAACAAACCCGTTGCCAATGAGTCGATTCTGACTCATAGTGACCCTATAGGACAGAGCAGAACTGCCCCATAGGGTTTCCAAGGAGCAGATGGTAGATTCGAACTGCCAACCTTTTGATTAGCAGCCAAGTTCTTAACCACTGCACCACCAGGGCTCCTCACAGTGTGCAGCTCCTCTCAGTGATATCAAAGCTGTTGCCATTTGACTCTAGGTTTCACCAGCGGGTAATTTTCACACGAATGAGGGCTGTAGTCAAGAGATGCCACTCCTGTTCCATCTGGCAGGGACTGCCCTTCTGCTTCTCATGACTACATGATTACATGGGACAATGAGAAATTCCTCCAGAGAAAACTACTTGTCTCATAAAATGCTTCCAGCTGAGCTATCCCAATTACTGGGTTGTAACTACTCTTGGGGAGAGAGAGTGTCCATCAAGGTATATGTGATGCCACAGAAAGCCTCAATGTTCCAGCTGATTCTGTTCCTCTAGGAACCTGAACTTAACCCCATGAATTTTGTATTCTCAAATCCTCAGCCCCACTTGATCTTCCAGTCCCCTATCCCCAGCCTCATCAGGAAGATTTAAATTTCAGCCAGCCTCAATCTAGCTCTACATCTCCAGATTTGGTATGAAGACATCATGCTGATGTTATCTTCTTTCATTTCTAGAGAGGTGAGACAGAGACTAGAAAAAGATTAGACTAGTCAGGGAGCCATGCTGTTGAATGTACAACTTCCTGCCCGTCTCATTTGCAGGAAATACTATTACTGGTGTATTGTGCTATACTGAGCTTCACTGTATTCTTGTCTTACTTGAAACGTAGATTCTGAGACTGATGGGCCCCTTTCCGGTCTGTCCAGTTCTCAGGCTTCCTGGAGGTGAGGAAACTTTGCAAGTAGATAAGAGGAAAATCATGAAGAAGATTCAATC
>NW_004447329.1:0-983 GCF_000243295.1 Trichechus manatus latirostris | reverse complement strand
CCCAACCTCTGACATCTTCCTTAGGACTTTCCACTACTATATCCCGTCTAGACCTGTCCAGACTGGACATTGCCTCAAAACATTTATGAGAACACTTTACGCCTGTTTAGCTGGGTCCCTCCATTTCCGCACTGCTGTTCACAGTAGGCAGGCTGGGTTGGCTTTGCTATTCTCCTCAATGCATCTCAGGTTAAGTGCTTAGCTTTAGGTCACCCAACTAGTAAGTAGCAGAACTGGTACCACAGCCAGGCTTTATGACTCTTAAATCAGTGCTCTTTCCTCATGACATGGTTTATCTTATATTTGGGAGTTTTCTTCTTCCACTCACTGGTCTGGGCCATGCTTTCTGAGACCTTAGACCTTAAGAGAGAACAGCTGAGTAATTTGATACACCAACCTATGCAAATGTAATAAAGTGAGTCAGTGGCTCACCTAAAAAGTGATTTCTAAGATGCCTACCAAAGATAAAAAGCAACCCTTTATTATTTACCTACTTAGTTACTTACTTGAAGTCCCTCAGTCATGCAGATAACTAACATGCTCAGCCGCTAACCCAAATCTTGGAGGTTCAAGTCCACCCAGAGGTGCCTTGGAAGAAAGGGCTAGTGATCTACTTCAAAAAAATCAGCCATTGAAAACCCTATGGAGTACAGTTCTACTCTGACACACATAGGGTCACCACGCCACGCGTTGGAGTCAACTCCTGGTGGTGGTACTTGTTTACTTATTTAGCTCCTGGCCTGGTAAAGTGTAGCTTGTGGTCCAGAAGCATTGGTATCATGTAGACACTTGTTAGCAATGCAGACTCTCAGGCCCCACTCAGGCTTCCCGAATCAGAATCTACGTCTTAACAAGATCTCCAGGTGATTCCTGTGATCACTGGAGCTTGAGAAGAATTGATCAAGCTGTGCATGAAAACTCTCTCCTTGCTCATGGATGAATCTGGAGGGCATTATGATGAGCAAAATAAGTCAATCACAAAA
>NW_004447328.1:1957-3100 GCF_000243295.1 Trichechus manatus latirostris | reverse complement strand
AGCCCCTCGGGTTGAAAGGCAATCAAAATCGACTGAGGAAGAGCTGCCTCCTCAAAGTAGAGTTCGACCTTAATGACATGGTTGGAGTCAAGCTTTCAGAAACTTCATTTGCTGACATGGCATGACTCAAAATGAGAAGAAACAGCTGCAAACATCCATTACTAATTGGAACATGGAATGTACTAAGTATGAATCTAAGAAAATTGGAAGTTGTGAAAAACAATATGGAACGCACAAACATCACTATACTAGGCACTAGTGAGCTGAAATGGACTGGTATTGGCCATTTTGAACTGGACAATCGTACGGTCTACTATGCTGGAATGACAATTGAGGAGGAACGGTGTTACATGCATTGTCAGAAAGGACATTTCAAGATCTAATCTGAAGTACAACACTGTCAATGATAGGATAATATCCATACGCCTACAAAGAAGAGCAGTTACAATACGACTACTATACAAATTTACTCATCAACCGCTAAGGCCAAAGATTAAGAAATTGAAGATTTTTACCAACTTCTGCAGTCTGAAATTGATCAGACATGCAATCAAGATTCATTGATAATTACTAGTGATTGGAATGTGAAAGCTGGAAACAAAGGAGGATCGATAGTATAGTCTTGGTGATAGAAATGATGTTGGAGATTGCATGATAGAATTTTGCAAGACTAATGTCTTCTCTTGCAATTTTTTTTCCAACAATATAAATGGCGAGAATACCTGTGGACCTCACCAGGTGGAATCCACAGGAATCAAATCTACTACATCTATGGGAAAAGACCATGGTGAAGCTCAATATCATCAGTCAGAACAAGGCCAGAGGCTTACTGAGGAACAGACCATCAGTTGCTTATATGCAAGTTCAAATGGAAGCTGAAGAAAATTAAAACAAGTCCACGATAGCCAAAGTACGATCTTGAGTATATCCCGCCTGAATTTTAGAGACCATGTCAAGAATAGAACACTAATGACCAAAGACCAGAGGAGTTGAAGAATGACATCGAGGACATCATACATGAAAAAAGCAAAAGGTCATTAAAAAGACAGGAAAGAAAGAAAATACCAAAATAGATGTCAGAAGAGACTCTGAAACTTGCTTTTGAATGTAGAGCAGCTAAAGTGAATAGAAGAAATGATAAAA
>NW_004447328.1:0-1553 GCF_000243295.1 Trichechus manatus latirostris | reverse complement strand
TGAAGAGTGTGTTTCTTAGCTCAAGTAGATACATGAGACTAAACGGGCAGCTCCTGTCCGGAGGTGAGATGAGAAAGCAGAGAGAGTCAGGACCTGGTTGAATGGACACAGGAAATCAGGGGTGGAAAGAAGGAATGTGCTGTCACAGTATAGGGAGAGCAATTAAGGTCACACAACAATGTGTGTATAAATTTTTGTATGAGAGAATAACTTGAATTACAAACTTTCACTTAAAGTACAACAATAAAATAAAAAAACTACGCAAAGTAAGGTGATTCAACAGAATATGAAAATTACTGAACAAAATCATTAATATCACACACAAGTGAAATTTGGCTGAAGATAATTGAAAAATGGTTGCAACAGTACATCAACCCAGAACCGTCAAAAAAAAAAATTCAAGCTAGATTAAGAAGAGGACATGGAATGAGGGATATCATTGCTAATGTCAGACGGATCTTGGCTGAGAATACCAGAAAGTTTTAACCTGTGTTTTTTATTGGCTATGCAAAGGCATCCAACTGTGTGGATTATAACAAATTATGGATAATATTGCAAAGAGTGGGAATTCCAGAACACTTAATTGTGTGCATGAGGAAACTACGTAAACCAAGAGGAAGTGCTTCGAACAGAACAAGGGGATAGTGTATGGTTTAAAATCAGGAAGGGTGGGTGTCAACATTATATCCTTTCACCATACTTATTGTATCTGTATGCTGAGGAAATAAGCCAAGAACCTGGACTATATGAAGAAGCATGAGGCATCAGGATTGTAGAAAGATTCATAAACAACCTGTGTTATGCAGGTGATACAACCTTGGTTGCTGAAAGTGAAGAGGGCTTGAAGCACTTACTGATGTAAGACCACAGCCTTCAGTAGAGATTATACCTCAACATCAAGAAAACATAAATATTCACAACTGGACAGATAAGCAAATCACGATAAAAGGAGAAAATATTGAAGTTATCAAAGATTTCATTTTACTTGGATCCACAATCAACACCCATAGAAGCGGCAGTCCAGAAATAAAACGATGTATTGTATTGGGCAAATCTGCTGCAAAAGACCTCTTTAAAGTGTTAAAAAGTAAAGATATCACTTTGAGGACTAAGGTGTGCCTGACTCAAGCCATGGTATTTTCAGTCACTTCATATGCATGCGAAAGCTGGACAATGAATAAGGAAGACTGAAGATGAATGGATGCATTTGAATTAGAATTATGGTGTTGGCAACGAATATTGAATATACCATGGACTGCTAGGAGAAGGAAAAAACTGTTTCGTAAGAAGTATAGCTAGAATGCTCCTTAGAAGTGAGGATGGCAAGAGTTTGTCTCACGTACTTTGTACATGTTATCAGGAGGGATAAGTCCCTGGAGAAGGACATCATGCTTGGTAAAGTAGAGGGTCAGTGAAAAAGAGGAAGACCCTCAGTGAGATGAATTGACCCAGTTGCTGCAACAAGGGACTCAAGCATAGCAAGGATTGCGCGGATGGTGCTGCACCCAGCAGTGTTTCATTTTGTTGTACGTAGAATTGCTATGAGTTGGAAC
>NW_004447327.1:1964-3049 GCF_000243295.1 Trichechus manatus latirostris | reverse complement strand
GTATTTTGGAGCCCTGTCACTGGGTGCGTAGATGTTTATTATTATTATGTCTTCATGACGGATCGTCCCCTTAATCATTATGTAGTGTCCTTCTTTGTCTTTTATGCTGGATTTTGTTTTAAAGTCTATTTTATCTGAGATTAGTATTGCCACTCGTGGTCTTTTTTGGTAGTTGTTAGTCTGATATATTTTTTCCAACCTTTGACTTTTAATAAATTCACATCTTTGTTTCTAAGGTGTGTCTCTTCTAGACAGTTTATTGATGGATCCTGGTTTTTCATCAATTCTGTCTCTCTCTGTCTCTTTATGGGCACATTGAGTCCATTAACATTCAATGTAATTATTGTTAGGTGTGAGTTTGCTGCTGTCATTGTGTAGTGCTTTTTTTTGTGGTGCTGACATTTTCTTTGTTCTTCTTACTTTTCTGTGCTGAATTCCATTTGTTTATGGATTTTTTTTATTTCTTTTGTTTTTGTAGGTTTTGTTTTTGCTGAGACTGTATGTTTTTCCTCTTTATTTTTATGAGTATGTTTGTTAACTTTCTTTGTGGTTACTGTGAAATTTACCCTTATCTTTCTAAGTTTGAAGCAGTCTATTATTACTTGGTATTGCCTTGCCTTCCTCTCCATTAGAAGGTTCTATACCTATACTGTTTATTCCCTCTTTTATTGTTCAGATGTTATTGTTATTTACTGATTAACTGCTGATTCCCTGTCGTATTTCTTTTGGTTTTGGATGGTCCCTGAGAATTCCTTTCCTAGATTGGTATCTGGCTGGTACGATCCTGCGTCCTAGATTCAGCCTGTGAGCTGAAGTTGTTTGTTCTCAGATCGAAGAAGTCCCTTTAATAATTCTTGTAAGTTTGGGTTGGATTTTACATATTCCTTTAATTTCTGTTTGTCTGGAAATGTTCTAATTTCACCATGATATTTGAACGAGAGTTTTGCAGAATATATTATTCTTGGCTGGCATCTTTCAAGGTTTTATAATGTCATTCCATTGCATTCTTGCCTGCATGGTTTCTGCCGATTAATCTGAGCTTAGTCTCATTGTTTCTCCTCTGTATGTGACTTCTTGTTTTTCAC
>NW_004447327.1:0-1537 GCF_000243295.1 Trichechus manatus latirostris | reverse complement strand
AGCCCTTCTACGACACTGTCCGTTTCTGAAATCTTGTTGTTTGTCTTCTGGATTTCTAACTGGTGTTTTTGTATACTCTCTACTCTTGAATTTATTTTGGCATTTTTTTCCTGCATTATTTTCCTGAATTATTCCATTTTTTTGTCTGTATTTTCCATGAATTTGTCTACTTTTTCCTCATTTTTGTCTGCTTTTTGCTTCAACTCTTGGGTAATTCTGAGTATTAGAGATTTGAATTCCCTATCAGGTAGTTCTAGTGGCTTTTCTTCCACTGGACAGTCATCTGGTGTTTTGTTTTGGATGCCTACTGGAACCATCCTATCCTGTTTTTGTAAATATTTTGATATTGTCTGCTGTTTTGGGGGCGTTCAGTAGTTATTTTTCTCATTTATTGATTGTAGATTTGTTACGTCCTTTTTTTAAAAAATGTGGCTATGTCTGAGTAGGCAGATTGTATGTTCTTTGTTTTTGGTCATCAGTGTGCACAATACTTTTTCCTCCATCTCCAATTGGCAGGGTCAGTCGCTCATATATGGTACAGCAGGGAAGGTCTAGCTGAAGAGGAGTTGCTCGGTTGGGATGTTTGTGGCACTTACTACAGGCACCAGGGCGGGTTGGTAATCAGTGCAGGGCAGGTTCTGGTAGGCTGTGCCTGTGCTGCTTGGTGGTGTGATGTTAAGCGCATGGTCCAGGTAGTCAGGATGGAGGGGGGAGATTTTTATGAGTGAAGCTAAGATGGACGTGGGAGAGAGGAGAGAGGAACAGGAGCCAAAAACATACAAACAAACAAAAAAGAGTGCTAGGGTAGCTTGCCATTGGAGTGGAGAGGTGAGAGACTAGGAAATGAAGCAAAAGAAAAAGGGGAAGAAGAAGGAACAAAATAATGAATAAATAAAAATTAGAAAGAAAAAAAAAAACAACAAAGCTCCCAGGGATCCCCCCGATGGGGCTACGAGGTGCGGGGAAGTTGTTCCCAGGTGTTGCAGTACAGCCTGGTTAGAAGGCGTAGAGGTATTCAGCAACAGCTATTCAGGGAACAGGAAGAGAAGGAAGGTATAGAAAGATGAGAAACTGAGTAATGAAGAAAGATGAAAAGGGAAAAAGAGGGAAAAGAAAACAAAACAAATTTAAAAAAAAAAGAAGAAGAAAATCTCCCAAGGGATCCCCCTCGGCATCTGCGCAAGCTGAGGGGGTAGATCCCAAGCCGCGTAGCACTGCCCAGCCAGAATGGGTTCCCAATTCGAGAAAAGGAAAAGAAATCAAACAAACAATTCAAAACAAACAATCAAAAGCCCGGGATCCCACCAGAGTGGCAGTCCAGAAGCAGTTTCACACTCAAATGAAGCTCTGCAGCCCCTTAGGAAGAAGCAAAGGTAGCGCACAGAGCCAGGTATTTGAGAGAAAGGAGGGGGAGGTGGTGAGAGGTAATAAAGAAATCAAAAGAAGCAGAAAAAAGCAACACCAGCAACCAACAAATGGCATTCAGGGAGTCCGCCAGTGTGGGCAGGTGGAATCCAAGCAGCTGGTGCTTCCTGGC
>NW_004447326.1:0-3159 GCF_000243295.1 Trichechus manatus latirostris | reverse complement strand
ACTTCCAACTTCCAGAACTGAAAGATAATGAATTTGTGTTGTTCAAAGTCACTAAGTGTGTGGTCATTTGTTATAGAAGCCGTAAGAAACTCCTACAGGACTCAACGAACAGTAAACACTGTCACCACTTAGGAGTCACTCAAAAAAAAAAAAAAAAAGATTGAATCAGTAAAAAGAATCTGGCTGCTCAATGTCATTAGCCATTGTTGATGTGTGCTCTCCAGTCGATCCTGACCCATAGCGACCCTGTATGACAGAATAGAACTGCCCCATAGGGTTTCCTAGGCTGTAATCTTACTGGGAAAAGATTGCCAGGTCTTTTCTTCTGAGGAGCTGCTGGTGGGTTCAAACAACCAACCTTTTGGTTAGTAGCTGAGTGCTTAACCATTGTGTTACCAGGGCTCCTTCACTGGCCATTAGAGAGATGCAAATTAAAACTACAATGAGATACCACCTAACCTCTAGTAGAATGGCAAAGATTAAAAAAAAAAAAAAGGGAAACAATAGGTGTTGGAGAGGTTACAGAGAAACTGGGACCCTCATCCATTGCCGGTGAGAATGTAAAATGGTACAGCTGCTGTAGAAAACAGTTTTTTGAGTTGCTGTTGGTGTTTTTATAATCACTGACTTGGTTGAATTTTCTGTTGTTTTAGCTATAATATAGTGATAATTAGTATTTGTGAACCTATATCAGTAACTTTTTTGAGAATGAAGTAGTAATTAAAGGAAAAGAAGGAGTGATACATGGGAATTACGATTTACAAGTAACATTAGTACAAAAAACATTACTAAGGATTCTGTATGGTCTGGCACAGGAGGAGGTCCGTGGGGGAGGGTGACACCATGAGTTAATGCACTGGGTGACACCAACCCTAGTGACGCCACTTGTGGTTACCAGGGGTGGGAAGGAGGAGGAAAAGGGGAAGTTTTTGCCTGGGGGCAGTGATTTTATGTTAATGGTGGTGGAATGATTTCGAAAACAAAATCAACTTGAAGAAAGTAACCAATGTCACTGTATTATATGTGTAGAAATTGTTGAGATGGCATATGCTTTGTTATGTATGTTTTCACCACGTATTTTAAAAAAAAAAAACCATCTGGCTTGGGGGTCAGAAGTCTTGTACTCTAATTCCAATCCTGGGCCCAATTGGCTGGGTAACTTTAAACAACTCCCCTCTCTTCTCTAAACTCAGTTTCCCCATCTGTAAATGGAAAAGAGTGTATTATAAATGATCTTCTGGGTCCCTTCCTCCCAACTCTGAAATCTTCTCATTATAATGGTCTCCTGAAAGGTTCTCGTGCCTCCCCCCATCCTTTCTTCCCATAATCTGCTTCCTGCTCCCAGCAAGGTCCAGGGGGGCCTGGTGGAGCCAGAGGCCCCTGAGGAGACAGTTAATAAAGGCGGCAGGGGGGGAATCAATCTGCGCTGGCATCCCTATGACAGATTGGTGCGAGCGGCAGATTTAATATCCTGCCATTATCCTTCCCCAGCCTGGGGGCCGGACCTGATTAAATAAATTAAAGCTCCACAGCCCTTGATGCTCTGCATAAGGTCATCTGGTCCTCCAGCTGTCACTATCTGGCGATGGCCGGGAGCTCGCACTACCAGTAGGTCCTGAGCAGTCCCCCAAGAATGGAGCCTTCCTAGGAGTGAGCACCTCATCCTCTTTGTTTGGACCACATGGCGGGCGATGCAGAGGGAACCTGTGCCAGGTGGGAATGGTGGGAGGAATGAGGAGGTGGGGGAGGAAAGGGAGGACACAAGAAACCAAAGACAGGCTGGGGTCCTGCCAAGTGCCAGGTACAGAGGCTTGCTCTGGGTAGATGCCCAGGTGGGACCGAGCAGGGGGAGCCTGGGCAGAGGCCCAGGTCAGCAGAGAGAGGAAGGAACACCCCAGGGAATTTGTGGCTAAGCTGGAGCTCACCCCACATTTCCTCCCTCCCTGGCATCCCACTGGCATTGACTTCCCAGCTGCTCCTTTTTCAGTTCCTCCCATGACCAGCTCAGGGAAGGCAGCTCATCTAAACAGCCCCCTGAGCCTGTAGGATTAGGGTGTTTAAAACGACACTGGCTGCATCCTAAGGCTCAGCCGAAGTAACTGGCTGTCTGGGGGCTGTCCCAGCTCCGCTCTCTGGGTACAGAGTTGAGAGCTCCCTGTAAGTGTTTCACTGTGGGCTTCTGTCCCCCACCATGACCCATTGCATCTCATTTGGGACCCTCAGCCTCTACAATGGAGAGGGGCCATCTTCTGGTCATTTTCCTTCCCATGGTGCTCACCACCCGCAGCTCAATTTTCTCACCCAGTTGAGTCAAGGGCAGATCCCCACTTCAAATATGAGGAAACTGAGGCCAGAAAAGGGGAGGGGCATGCCCGAGGTCACTGACAAAGCCTGCACTGGAGCCCAGGACACCTGGCTGTCTCCTAGATCAAAGTGTGTTGCCCACCAGTCCCTTGTTGTTGTTGTTCTTAGGTGCTGTCGAGTCAGTTCCGACTCATAGTGACCCTACAGGACAGAGTAGAACTGGTGAATTCGAACTGCCCACCTTTTTGGTGAGCAGCCATAGCTCACCGTAGCTCTTAACCACTGCGCCACTTGGGGCTCCGCCAAAAATGTCACCAGCTTCCTTTAGGCTGCTGGCCGGCAGTGCCTGGGCGAACCACACAGGCAGTTGAGGTGGGCTGCGCAGAGGCAACAGGGAGCCAGGTGTGAAGTGAATTCCAACGCAACAGCCACACTTAGGTGTCAGCCTGTCTGCCAGATCTGAGTCCAGCTCCTACCACAGCCCATAGAACGTTGCCCCCTAGCAATTAATGCTTGCCCCAATTGAAATCCTTACCAGGGAATGTTAGGCAGGTGCCCTGTGAACGGATGGATCCTGGGAAGGAGAACAGGTCAGGGCGAGTAGGAAGTAGGGCACGAGGCCAGGGCAAGCCTAGGGGTGTGGCTGGGAAGACCAACAGTGGGTACTTAAGGAAAGTGGGGCCCCTGTGTCCCATTTCTCAGATCCTGCTCCTGAGTCCAGGAGTCCCTGGGTGGTGCAAATGGTCAGTGCAATTGACTGCTAACCAAAAGGTCAGAGGTTCAATCTACCCAGAGGCACCTCAGAAGAAAGTCCTGGCAATCTACTTCCAAAAGATCACAGCCATTGAAAACCCT
>NW_004447325.1:1737-3101 GCF_000243295.1 Trichechus manatus latirostris | reverse complement strand
GGCTGCTAACCTAAAGGCTGACAATTTGAACCCACTCAGCCACTCCACGGAAGAAAGGCCTGGTGAACTGCTTCCGTAAAGATTACAAAGCAGGTCTACTCTGCAGCACATGGGCTTGCCATGAGTCATCAGTGCGACCTCTCTAAAAAACACTTCCAACGTGAAGAAGAAGATCGTGAATTGAGGTGCCTTTCATGAAACCAGGCTCATGAAATATGGGAATTTTCTGATTCGGAAGATTTTTCTAAGAGTGGGTCTAGACCTAATGGTGATTTGTGCCAAATCTTAAGAGATGTGGAATTAAGCTGGGATGTAAAAAAAAAAAAAAAAATCACGGTGATGATTAGAATGAACATGGCTCCTTTCACATGCTGAGACCTCAGTTTGGGGCTGATGATGAAGTGGGGAGCAGGGCAGGAGGATGCTGGGGACATGTAGCCACTTATAATACAGAAGTAGGAGGCCTGCAGGCCAAATTTCAGTGTTTTAAGGAGAGTGGCAAACTTTGGCTTGAGCTGAATTGAAGCTTGTTTTTCCTTCCAGGTTTTACAAGTGTTTATTACTGTGAGCTAGGCATTCTGCAAGGTACCTGCATGGACATTATATCTCGTAATATTCACCACAAGTGCATGAACTAGATTCAGGTCAGCATTCCTTTACACGTAGTCTAGATACCCAAGAATTTATGAAAACAGCAAGTTAATTTTTTTTTTTTTCCTAAGTTTAGCACTAAATTTATTTGGCTGCCAAATCTGACCCAAACTGATGTGAAGCTATTTATAGTGTTTATTTACCTCACGTTCTGTGAATTTTCACATGCTTCATTATAGAAACACTGATGTGTTTGAGCACAGAATGTTGCCCTAGATCCCACTGGAGATGTTCTGTGTGTCACATTACTTTTCTAAAAATCTGAAGCATTCTGAATTCTGAAATGTATTTTGTCCTGAGGGTTTGGGATCAGGGATGTGGACATGGGCTCACCTGCTGCCATCGAATCACTTTTGACTCATAGCGACCCTGTAGGACAGAGTAGACCTACCCCATAGGGTTTCCAAGGCTGTAATCTTTACAGGAGCAGACTGCCACATCTGTCTCCCGCGGAGCAGCTGGTGGGTTTGAACTGCTGACCTTTCAGTTAGCAGTGAGAGTTTAAACACTGCACCACTAGGGCTCCATGGACATGGACTACCATCTGCATTTTAAAGTTGGGGAAACTGAGCCTCAGAGAGGTTAAGGAACTTGCCCAAGGACACTCAGCTCATAAATGGTGCAGCTAGGTCCAAACAAATGCTGACATCGAAGGGGCTTTGACTCATGAATGGAGGAGGTTCCTGTTGGGCAGAGTCTCTGAGCTATGATGA
>NW_004447325.1:0-1123 GCF_000243295.1 Trichechus manatus latirostris | reverse complement strand
GGGAAAAAGGCTTTGAGTCAAGTAGCAGGGACATTAAAAAGAAAGGTGGAAACTCTGTGGATGGGAAGGCCAGTAGGGATCCCCCAAATATGTAGGGGTACTGGGATCTGAGCAGCAACTCATGCTGTGAGCATGGAGTTCAGACAGTGGAAGGCAAGGTACACAGAGCTGAAAGGGCTGCAGGGGTGGAATTGATACCGCATATACATCGTTAGGCAGTGGTTCTCAACCTTGGCTGACATTAGATCCTCCTGGGGGTCATTTAAAACGTTCTAATAACCTGGTTGCACCTCTGTTGAATTTCGTCAGATTCTCTGGGGTTGGGGCACAGGCATTAGTATTTTAAAAGCTCCCCAAGTGATTTCAAAATGTCACCAATTTTGAGAACCACAGCCTAGAGTACCAGCTTATTAAGGGTCCTGGACAAGTGTCCAATTTCTAGTAGTAACTGAGCCCCAGGAGAGTCAGAGATTGGCCTCCAGCTGGCCCTCAGAACCATGCCACACCTGTCACACGATATCCTTGGCCGTCATTCTCCCAAACCCATGTCTTTCTGCTGTTTCTTTTCAGCTTTCAACTAGAAGACGTCAGGGAAATAGCTACTTCTCATTATACGTAAACTGTTCAGAATGGTGCCTTTCAATACAACACACCAGAAGAACTTTTTAAGAGTCTGCTGCTATTATTTCTTATTATTTCTCCAGCGTTTAGAAAAACGCTTGCTTGCTTCATTCTCACCTCCTGGAGGATCACCCCAGAGTGGCAGGATTTTATCATCCTGGTTCAAAGTGTCTTGTTTCTCATGCTTGAAAAATTGGGCTTTGCAGGATGTTTTTTAATTACAGATTTTTTTATTTTTTATTTTCCTGGGAGCAAGATCATGTGAAGGGTTTTTGTTGTTTTTCTTTTAAACAGAATGAATACAGGCTAAGTGTAGATGAGCGTCAGAGTGACAGTGAGATGACCTTTCAGTCCACAATTAGAGTCAAGGAAAAGAAACCCGCTTGCAGTGGGAAGGGCTGATGGCGGCTCAGGGCTGCAGTCTGGAATACACACACCCAACAGGGGGCAGGAAGAGACCACCTGCCAGTATTGGGCCTTCATTCTGCCAAACAGATCCTCC
>NW_004447324.1:0-3118 GCF_000243295.1 Trichechus manatus latirostris | reverse complement strand
GGGAGAGGGGGGCATAGGGAGAGGGGGCATATGGGAGGGCGTGCAGCGGGAGAGGGGGCATATAGGGACTCTCTGCTTTCTGCACAATCTCTCTCTCAACCAAAGACTCTAAAAAACAGTCCATTTAAATACATATATGTATATATGTATTCTCATTGTTGAGGGCGGGGATAAGCAAATCTTCTCCCGCTGGACAGCGAGGGTGTTTTGAAGAAAAACGAGACAAAGCAAGGGGACAGAGTGGTGCGGTGTGGTAAGTAAGGGGCAGGGAAGCCTGCGTTGAGGAGGGATGTTTGCATAGAGGCCTGGGTGAAGAAAGGAAGAGCTGGGCAGATACCTGCGTGTCTTAGTGATCTAGTGCCGCTGCAACAGAAACACCACCAGGGGTGGCTTCAACAAAGAGAAGTTCATTTCTTCACGGTAAAGCACGTCAAAAGTCCAAATTCAGGGCATCAGCTCCAGGGGAAGGCCTTCTCGCTCTGTCGGGCTTCTCATCAACCTTCCTCCAGACCAGGAGCCTCTCCGCGCAGGGAACCCCGGTCCAAAGGACACGCTCCATTCCTGGCACTGCTTTCTCGGTGGTATAAGTTCCCCCCTATCCCTCCACTCGCTTCTCTCCCCCAAGTCCTGCCTCACTAACATGACTGCCGCCCATCCTCCCTCATTAACATCACAGAGGCAGGATTTACAACATATAGGAAAATCATACAATACCGGGAATCATGGCCCAGCCAAACTGATACACACGTTTTTTTGGGGGACACAATTCAGTCCATGACACTGGGGAAGAACATTCTTGATCCAGGGAACAGTCTGTGCAAAGGCCCCGGGGGGAGGTGGCTGTTCTGATACAACGTGTTAATCCTCTGGGGAATGAACCCTGGCGAAGGGTGAGGACATGGATTCCTCTTGGGTCTACGAATCAGGTCTTTAGACATAATCCTGGGTAAATGTTGATCCAGCATATTTACACTGAAATGTCTTAACAAAATACGGTGTTAAAAACTACAATAGCCTCCACCTGACCGAGTCTGGCACAACTAGACGGTGCCTGGCTACCACCATTGACTGCTCTGACCGGGATCATACAGAGGGATCAGACAGACCTGAAGAAAAATGTAGAACAAAACTCTAACTCACCAAAAAAAAAAAAGGTTGAGAAGTTAGAGGGTTGATATGTTGTGGGGTTGTTAACCAATGTCATAAAACAACATATGTACTACTGTTTCATGAGAAAGTATTTGTTCTGTAAGCTTCACCTGAAGTACAATAAACAAATAAATAAAAGAAATTACAAGTTTTTTCATCTTTAATAGTCTTTAAGGAATGGTAGAAAACATTTAAAGGAGCCCTGGTGGTGCAGTGGTTAAGCACTTGGCTGCTAACCAAAAGGTTGCAGTTCGAAACAGGGCTTCAAACCGGTTCTGCGTGGTTCAGTCATGGCTGAGGAAGTGTCACCGGAATAGACTTGAATTTTTAGTTATGGTGAACCAGAAAGACAGCCAGAATGGGAAAAATTATGGGTTGAAGCCCTGCTAGAAACTTAATTTCCCTGGTAGAGAACAAGGGCAGGGTACACATTGCATAGCAACCAAATCTCTTGCCCTCGGATTTTGAGCACAATCCAAAGCAGCGCTGCCCCTCTCATAGATGGCAGCGCCCTGCTCAAAGATGGCGGTTCCCCACTCAAAGATGGAGGCTTTGAATGTGTGTTGCTCTCCTACAGTCCTGCCACTAATCCAATCTCAGTCATCAGGCTCACTATGCCTCTTCCAAGTCTCCTATTCCGGGTACTGTGCCAAATCTGCCAAACTGTAAAACTTGAGTCTGTTCCTGTTTTGCTGTGTCAGCCATGACTGAACCAGTTCGAACCAGTTCAAAGGACTGGTTCTAACCTACCAGCAGCTCCGTAGGAGAAAGACCTGGTGGTCTACTTCCATAAAGATTACAGCCTTGGTTAATGGGGAGGGAGAGATTATCCCCGTATAATGGGACGCGATGGTAAGACTTTCGAGGAGAAATGTAAAACATAATAGGGTTGCATGACGTCTTGTGCAAGGTTTTCCAAGGAAGGTCTTAACTTTTCATTTCTCTTAACTTGCTAGTTACATAAAAATCACCAAAGGCAACAATCCTTCCTTTGTGCCAAATGTCCAACTGAAATGGGAGACCAGTGGAA
Source organism: Trichechus manatus latirostris (assembly GCF_000243295.1). Taxonomy (NCBI): domain Eukaryota; kingdom Metazoa; phylum Chordata; class Mammalia; order Sirenia; family Trichechidae; genus Trichechus; species Trichechus manatus. Next base: position 939 of record NW_004447324.1, on the reverse strand, counting down.
ACCAGCTCCTTGCTGATTAAGAGTCTGTGTTTTCCAATAACCTGCAACTTCTATGGGGAGATGAAGGATAGTGCCCATCAGACCAAACATCCACCAACAGCCCATCCCTCCTACAAGTTCTCCCTCAATTCAAAATCTGACTTTTTGCTACTAGCTCCCTGTGAATTTGTTAACAACTTTGAACCATTTTTAAAAGGAAAATAAAACCCTATTTTTTTTAAAAAAAGATTACCACCTTGGAAACCCTATGGGGCAGTTCTACTCTGCCCTATAGGGTCGCCATGAGTGGGGATCAACTGGATGGCATCAAGTTTGGTTTCAGATGGCACAATGGTTAAGCACTCGGCTGCTAACCAAAAGGTCGGCAGTTCGAACCCACCAGCCTCTCCTCGGGGGAAAAGACCTGGGGATCTGCTCCTGTGAAGAGTACAGCCTAGGTAACCCTATGGGACAGTTCTACTCATCACAAATGTACTATGAATTGAAATCGATTCAATGGCACACAACAAGAAAAGATTTAAAAAAACTGAAAGACTTCTATTCAGTCTACAGATATCTACTGAGCACCTAATTTTGCCCTGTCACGGACTGAAGTACCAAGGAGACAGTCATTTTTAAAAAGAGTCTGTGATTTTCAGGGCAGTGCCAACTATTTTGCAGGACACTGGAATGGTGGACAAGTACATCATGCATCTGTCAAAACCCACAGGACTGCACACCACAAAGGGTGAACCCGCATGCAAACTATGGGCTCCAGTTAATAATAATGTATCAATGTTGGTTCATCCATTGTAACAAATGTACCAGGGGATCAAGATGGTAACAACAGGAGAAGCCCGGAGTGCAGGGGGAGGGGGGCATATGGGAGGGCCTGCAGCAGGAGAGGGGGGCACAGGGAGAGGGGGCATATGGGAGGGCGTGCAGCAGGAGAGGAGGGCA
>NW_004447323.1:0-3163 GCF_000243295.1 Trichechus manatus latirostris | reverse complement strand
CAAGAACCAGAGGTCAGAAGAACAGGAGCCAGCTGCAGGAGCCAGCATGAGAAGAAAGCCCCCAAGCCTTGCCAGAATGTCTGCTTATATTTGATGCAGGCCACACACCCAAGAAAACTCCCTTTCAACTGATTGACTACTCACAGCAGGTCTCATCATGGAGGTGGTCACATATCAAGTCTCAACTGGGAAGTGATCACAACATTATACCACTGATAAAACCCTGAGAATCAAGGCCCAGCCAAGTTGACACACAATCTTAACCATCACACTGCCCCTGCTGTTCTAAAGAGACAATTCAGTTTCTTGTAAAAGTTTAACTGCTTATAACTCACAGAAAGGCCAAGGGTCAAAACTTTAGCTTGTATGAGGAATTGTCTGTTAAAAAGATGTTTGTCAAAGAAGTTTGTGCAGCTTTGTTCAAGGAGAATACCTTTTTCAACATGCTCCAGGAGGTTAGAAAATACAGTTAATAATGTTAAGAAAATTTATTAAGAAAAGGTTGTAGTTTCCCAACCCCCTTGTAACTTTTTGCCATGCACTGCCTCCATGCCTTCAAGCACATAACCCTTTGCTCCACCTGATAAAAATCTAACTGTTCTCCCTGGAATTTGGAACACTGTGACATCCTGCTTGGGTGTTAAAGTGTTTCTTGATTATGAATTTCCATTCCACAATAAAACTTTTTGCTTTCGCTTTTAACAGAGTGTAAATTTGCTGCTTCACTACGACATTTCTGGAGACCACAAAGAGACCCGAAAGTGAATTGACCTCTGCAACCTCCAAGGCACAAGGAACCTGGGCTAACAGTACCTGGCTGGGCTATTTTGGGGCCCTCCGTCTCCACGACAGATTTGGGAGTTGCGGCAAGGTGAATACCTCTCAGGTCCTAGCCTCTGCTCTCTTTGCATAGAACCTCCCTGAGTTTTATTGTGGGTTTTACTTTTCGTTTTCTTTTCTTTTTTATAAATGGAACATAGGTTCTTTTGTTTTTTTATTTGTTTTTTTTTGTTTGTTTGGTTGGTTTCCCTATGGTGTGGTTGATTAAGGATCTTAGAATCTTAAAGCTGTTTAGAGACTCTGAGCACAAGCTGAGCCAAAATATTGCCCAAAATTTTGGTGACACTGTTTATGTTGTCCAGTTCTGAGACCCTGAAAGTTCTGACCTTTTGTTTAAAGCCTCCAGAGATAACTTTACACTGCTTTTGGAAATCAGGGAAATGCCACATCTAAGAGCAATATTGAGCCTCCTTTGGGGACTCCCGCTCATTACATGAACAAGCATTTCAGTTCTTCAGCATGTGTGTTTTTGTCTGCTTTGCGTGACCTAACTAAGAGCAGTTCAGATTTTCAGTGGCCACTTTGGGAAAATTTGATCTTTCTTTTTCATTTTTTATTATTTATTTTTATTGTACTTTAGATGAAGGTTTACAGAACAAATAGTTTCTCATTAAACAGTAAGTACGCATATTGTTTTATGACAATGGTTAACAACCCCACAACATGTGAACACTGTCCCTTCCCAACCTTCAGTTCCCTATTACCAGCTTTCCTGTCCCCTCCTACCTTCTAGTCCTTGTCCCTGGACTGTTGTGGGCAATTAGTCTCATTTTGTTTTATGAGGCTGTCTAATCTTTGGCTGAAGTGTGAGCCTTGGGAGTGACTTCGTTACAGAGCTAAAAGGGTATCCGGGGGCCATACTGTCAGGGTTTCTCCAGTCTCTGTCAGGCCATTAAGTCCGGTCATGTTTTATGAGTTAGAATTTTGTTTTACATTTTTCTCCAGCTCTGTTTGGGACCCTCTGTTGTGATCCCTGTCAGAGCAGTCAGTGGTGGTAGCTGGGCACCATCTAGTTATACTGGACTCAGTCTGGTGGAGGCTGTGGTAGTTGTAGTCTATTAGTCCTTTGGACTAATCTTTCCCTTGTATCTTGTTTTCTTCATTCTCCCTTGCTCCTGAAGGGATTAGACCAGTGGAGTTTCTTAGATGGCTGCTCACAGGCTTTTAAGACTCTAGACGCTACTCACCAAGGTAGAATGTAGAACATTTTCTTTATAAACGGTGTTATGCCAATTGAGCTAGATGTTCCCTGAGACCATGGTCCCCACAACCCTCTGTCCAGCAACTCAGTCCCTCAGGGAGTTTGGATGTGCCTATGGACCTTCCATGACCTTTCCTTGTACAAGCTGTGCTGGCTTCCCCAGTATTGTGTACTGTCTCACCCTTCACCAAAGTTACCACTTATCTATTGTCTATTTGGTATTTCCCCTCCATCCCTCCCATCCCTCATAACCAACAAAGATTGTTTCTTTTTCTGTGTAAAGTTTTTTCTTGAGTTTTTACAATAGAGCTCTCATACAATATTTGTCCTTTTGTAATTGACTTATTTCACTCAGCATAATGTCCTCCAGTTTCATCCATGTTATGAGATGCTTCAAAGATTCATCGTTGCTCTTTATCATTGCATAATACTCCATTGTGTGTATGTACCATAGTTTGTTTATCCATTCGTCTGTTGATGGACATCTAGGTTGTTTCCATCTTTGTGCTATTGTGAACAATGCTGCAATGAACATGGGCATGCATACATCTGTTCGTGTGATAGCTCTTATTTCTCTGGGATATATTCCTAGGAGTGGGATTGCTGGATCGTATGGTATTTCTATTTCTAGCTTTCCGAGGAAGCACCATGTCATTTTCCAAAATGGTAGTATCATGTTGCATTCCCACCAGAAGTGCATAAGAGTTCCAATCTCCCCGCAGCCTCTCCAACATTTGTTATTTCCAGTATTTTTGATTTTCGCCAGGAATGCTGGGTAAGATGGTATCTCATTGTGGTTTTAATTTGCGTTTCTCTAATGGCTAGTCATCGCAACCGTTTCCTCATGTGACTGTTGGATGTTTGAATGTCTTCTTTGGTGAAGTGTCTGTTCATTTCCTTTACTTATTTTTTAATTGGATTATTTGTATTTTTGTTGTAGAGGTGTTAGATTTTCTTGTAGATTTTAGAGATTAGAACTTTGTTTGACTTGTAATGTCCAAAATTTTTTTCCCAGTCTGTAGGTTCTCTTTTTACTCTTTAGGTGAAGTCTTTTGATGAGCATAAATGTTTAATTTTTAGAAGATCCCAGTTATCTAGCTTATCTTCTGGAGTTTGTGTGTT
>NW_004447322.1:2007-3124 GCF_000243295.1 Trichechus manatus latirostris | reverse complement strand
CCCCATAGGGTTTCCAAGGAACAGCTGGTGGAGTCAAACTACGAACTTTTGGTTAACAGCCACCAGGGCCACCAGGGCTGCATGACTGACCTTAGTTACTCAAAACTCAGCGCCCTCCAGGGCAAAAACAAATGTTCATCATAAATCACATTATCAGCATAAACTATTTGATCAAACTGGTCCAAGGCCTCAGGCATACAAAACATTCCTGGTAGGCAGAATATTCCAAGGGCTCAGAGCTCATCTCTTAGGAGCTTGCCAAGGGCAAGTCCTGAAGACAGGAGTTTCTTGGGAAATCTGCGGTATTTGATTAACCGAGGCCCTTTCCAAACAAGGCTCTCTCTGGGGTAAGACTGGGAATGCACTCTTTGCCCCCCGTCTCCCCCTCCACCTGCCAGTGGATGAGTGTGGTTCTATAACTACTTTTGGCCAATGAGCTGTTAGCAGATGTGCAGATGTCATGTGTGCTGTTTCTAAGCTGCAAAGGTAATTGCTCCTTCAAGGCTCTCCAGAGTGCTGTTTTCCCATGGTATTGTGTCTATGACTTTCAACAAGATGGATGCCTTATAAGCCTAGGAGCATAGCCCTCAGCAGACCTGTGGTGGAGGTACAGTGTAAGTGAAAAATAAATATTTATTGTGTTACGCCACTACGATTTTAGGGTTGTTGCTGATGTTAGCTGCTGTTGAGTCAGCTCCTGACTCAGGGCAGCCTGGTGCACAATGGAAGGAAACGCTCTCATGTCCTGCGCCATGCCCATAATTGGTTGTGGATCAGACCATTGTGATCCACAGGGTTTTCATGGGGCAATGTCGTTCAGTGGTAAAACTCTCGCCTTCTGTGAGAGACCTGGGTTTGACTCTTGGCTAATGCACCTCATGTGCAGCCACTGCCCCTTTGTCAGTGGATGCCTATGTATTGCTTTGATGCTTGTCTTAGTCATCTAGTGCTGCTATAACAGAAATACCACAAGTGGATGGCTTTAACAAAGAGAAATTTATTTTCTCACAGTCTAGTAGGCTATAAGTCCAAATTCAGGACCTTAGCTCCAGGGAAAGGCTTTCTCTCTCTGTAGACTCTGGAGAAAGGTCCTTCTCATCAATCTTCCCTGGACTAG
>NW_004447322.1:0-919 GCF_000243295.1 Trichechus manatus latirostris | reverse complement strand
TATTATTATTTTTTATTGTGCTTTAAGTGAAAGCTTACAGTTCAAGTTAGTTTATCATACAAAAATTTATACATACATTGTTAGGTGACCCTAGTTGCTATCCCTACAACGTGGCAGCACACTCCTCCTTTCCACTCCAGATTTCCCGTGTCCATTCAGCTTCTGTCCCTTTTTGCCTTCTCATCTAGCCTCTGGACAGGAGCTGCCCATTTAGTCTCATGCATCTACTTGAGCTAAGAAGCACTCTCTTCATGCATATCATTTTATGTCCTATAGTACAGTCTAGTCTATGTCTGAAGAGTTGGTTTCGGGAATGGTTTCAGTTCTGGGCGAACAGAGAGTCCGAGGCCAAGTCTCTTGAGGTCCCTCCAGTCTCAGTCAGACCATTAAGTCTCATCTTTTTACTAGAATTTGAATTCTGCACCCCACTATTTTCCTGCTCTGTCAAGACTTTCTGTTGTATTCCCTGTCAGGGCGGTCATTGGTGGTAGCTGGGCACCATCTAGTTCTTCTAGTCTCAGGCTGATGAGGTCTCTGGTTTATGTAGCTGTTTCTGTCTCTTGGGCTAATATTTTGCTTGTGTCTTCAGTGTTCTTCATTCTCCTTTTCTCCAGGTGGGTTGGGACCACTTGATGCATCTTAGATGGCCACTCACTAGCTTTTAAGACCACAGATGCCACTCACCAAAATGGGATGCAGAACATTTTCTTAATAAACTTTGTTATGTCAATTGACCCAGATGTCCCCTGAAACCATGAGTGCCAGATCCCTGCCCCTGCTACTCTGTCTCTCAAAGTGTTTGGTTGTATTCAGGAAACTTCTTAGCTTTTGATTTAGTCCAGTTGTGCTGACTTCCCCTGTATTGTGTGTTGTCCTTCCCTTCACCTAAGATAATTCTTATCTACTATCTAGTTAGTGA
>NW_004447321.1:1812-3188 GCF_000243295.1 Trichechus manatus latirostris | reverse complement strand
GTTTTCCCAAACCTATTGTCCCTTTACTGATTGGCTTGTTTATCTGAATACCTTCTCCCTTGCCCACACCCAAAGCCCATTGTTTTGTTAACTGCTTTATTGCTTGCTGTATTGACTATAAATTAAACTCCTGGGACTGAAGAGGGGTCGACCCCTCAGAGTGACCCTCCTGGCCCCACTTTTCTGTAATAGTTGTGTTTGGTTACTGTCTTCGCCATCCCGATTACCGATTACCGTCACTGCGACAGATGGTGCCCCATGGTGCCCCGTGTGAGGAGGAAAAGGAAGATGAAAAAGAGAGTGATAGGAAAGCTCCTGGCCTGAAGCCTAAATCCCTTGGGAGCGTTCCGGAAAGCCCCGCCGCCCTTGCCTCACACGGGGCACCATCTTTGGCAACCGATAAAAAATTAAAATTAAAGAGAGCTTTTGTTATCTCTCATTCTCTTCCTTTTCCTTTTTCATTTCTTCCCTCACTATGGGAAATTCCCTTTCCTCTGAGCAGCGTCAATATAAAACTCTGCTGCTAGGATTATTGAAAGCCTCTAAACTTAAGGTATCAGAAGAGGCCCTTACCCAACTTCTACTTTTAATTGAATCTGCTTGTCCATGGTATCCCCTACGAGGAAACCTTGATATAGAAGCTACAGGACAGAACTATAAGATGACCCCATGGGATTGGAACCTTTTGATGCGAACAGTTTTAACCCCTGCTCAATTTAGTGTATGGAGGCAAGAATATAAAGAACATTGTAACCTTTATGCCGTAGACAACCTCAATCATAATATTCCTATCAGCCTTGATATGCTCCTGGGTAGTGGAAATTATTCTACGCCCCAAGCCCAAAGCCAAATGAATAGACAAACTTTTAGTCAAGCATCAAATGCTGCCAGTAAAGCATGGGGTAAGGTCCCTACTCTAAAACACCTACAGGCTCCTTTGCCACTGTCCGACAAACAGCAAAAGAGCCTTACATTGATTTTATAAACCGCCTTCAAACGGCAATCTCCTGACACGTAGACAATCAACAAGCGGCTGAGGTTCTTTGTCTCCAGCTTGCTTACGAGAATGCTAATGCCGAGACTGCCGAGCTGGTCTGACTCCCTTAATGGCGCAGAATCCTAATTTAGCTGAAATGATTAGAGCATGTCAAAATGTTGGCACAGAAACTCATAAGGCACAAGTATGAGCAGCAGCTCTCCATCCATCCACTGCCACCTGTTTTGGGTGCAGTAAACCTGGACATTTTAAGAAAGACTGTCACAGTTTAAAAAACAAAAATGCCAACACTAAACTTCCAACCCGAAAGTGTCCCCACTGTAGTAAAGGCTTTCATTGGGCTAATATAGTCTGGGTTTCTTTATGCTACAGCCCTTTC
>NW_004447321.1:0-1206 GCF_000243295.1 Trichechus manatus latirostris | reverse complement strand
GCTGATCAACGGATCTCATTCCAGAGCGACAGCTGACACCATCACACCTTCTGCAGATGAAGATGAATGAAACAATAAAACCCCGCAGTGCTGGTACCATGGGGAAACCTAACTTCCCTATAACTATACATGTCCTTCTCCTCTTTCCTTCCCAATTATCAACAATCTCTGCCCAGACCACTTATTGGGCTCATGTTCTTAGCCCTCCTGTCTTCAACCCAGTCACTTGGGAGGAGCCGGAGTCTCCCCTTTCTTCTAATGACACTAACGTTACTGGAGGACAATATTTGGCCTATTCCAAACCACTTATTAATTCCCCTGAGGAAGGCTGGTTTGTACTGTCTACAAATTGGACACGCTATGCTGACGCCCTTCCTTTGTGTTTTACTACTCAGCCACGCACTGCTTCTGCGTGCGTGCCTATATTACAACAATGGTATATGAATTATATTTACTATAATGACACCTATAAACAACCAGCCTACTCCAAACAATTTTTCGTTAAAGCCATAGGCATTAACGGCACGTTCAGTGCTTACAATACTCACTCACCTCCCTCCATCCCTGTATGCCAACACCCACACCTATCTCTTACAGACCCTATCGATAATACTTGGGTTATCTGTCGAACTACTAACTTTTCTTCATACTCTCTCCCTTTCAACATTTCACTAGAAAATTGGGGCCCTCAAGGTTTAATTTTATTACCAAATCGCTCTACTTAGCAGTGGGCAACCCCATACCATTATCAAGGACATTCTAAGTCCTGGAACCCTGGCCTAGCCAGACCCATTCTTCGCCTATGTTATTCAACTACTCATTTCTCCCCATTAAAAATCCTTTCTTGGTGATTAGGTCTCCCTTTTTATGATAGGACTCTTTATTCAGGAGCCTTTCAGAAGGAGACAGAGAGTGTCTTTAACAAATTACAGGTGACTCTCCATGACCATAACAATTCTGTGCTTATATGCACGTCTCGACCATACATTTTTGCTATAACTTCTAGCCCTCCAGATATCATTAAAGTAAATGCCTCTTTTCAATTAACATTATCCAGTGACTCTACTTGGATTACTCCATGTCTGTCCAGACAAAATGTCTCCACTCTTAACATCAATTCTGTATTTGTTCTTCGACAAAAAAGCCACCTTTGGCTACCTATTAACCTTACACGCCCTTGGCAAGATAGTTCCCCCCTCGCCCAAA
>NW_004447320.1:0-3190 GCF_000243295.1 Trichechus manatus latirostris | reverse complement strand
TGAGCTGGCAGGTGATGGGGCCGCTGGAGAAAGCGTGCTAACTCGACTGAGGTTCACAGATGACTTCTGAGAAGGAACCGGTGGCTTAGAGACAGGAGGAGTTGGAGATTTAAGAAAGCTGTTTGCCTGTTGTGGAGTAGAATAGTTAACTGAGGAACTGTTTCCTGAGCTTGAGGGAAGCTTGATGGGTGGAGGTGGATGTTTTACTTCCTTCCCCAATACTGAAGACTGAACCAACACTCTCTGAGGTTGTTCTATTTCTTTCCTTGGAGAAAGGCTCAGACTGGCTGAGCCACTGGAGCTGTGTGGGTTCCTGACTGGGCATTCCTTCTGGACCAAGTCCTGGTACTGATTGACTGTTGTCTCAGCAGCAGTCTCTGGTCCAATCATTAAGCAATCTGAATGATCATCTGTGGAGAAGTGGAAGGGAGACACCTCACTAACACTTTCTTCATCTTCTTCACAGGGCTGTATTGTCCCAGACAAAAGTGGGTCATCGAGTGACTGCATGACGCTCCGTGTTGTTTTCTGATACTGATTACCAGCTTCACAGTCAAATAAGTAATCATCATTTACTTCACATGCTGCCCAGACAGTTGGTTGTGAGACAGCGGGTATGACAGACTTTTCCACCTTTGTATATTTCTCTACGTCCACTTCAGAAGGCATGGCCAGATTACAGGGACTTTGTTTCCACATATCCACACAATTTCCTGCTTTAGAAATTTTGAGGTCATATTGATGACCTGCTTTTCTTTCTTTACTTTTTTGGCAAGAAGTGAACGATCTTAGCTGAGACAGTGGTGGACAATCAGACAGCTCTAGTGGCTGGCTCAGAGAGGACCTAGAATACCTCTTGAAACACTGTTTCATTGAGTGAGTGTTCATCTTTTGCTTGTTATAGAGCAGTCTGTTTGCAGTGCAGGCTACTGCTACAGAAGGATCAAGACACAGGGGTTCAGCTGTAGCTAAGATCAGTTGGCTCTCAAGCACAAGTTTGTCTTCCTGGGTCCATTTATGGTTATCACTTGTTATTGAATGCACATCACAGGCTAAAGTCTGCATTGTTGGACGTAAGAGAACATGCCTACTTTGGTAGCCAGGAGATTGCATATTACTGTACTGCCTGTAGTCACGGATTTCTGCGATGACACATCCAGAGTAAAAAATATTCACCTGAAAGTTTTCCAGGAGATCAACCAAAATAGGAGGTAATTCTTCTGCATCCAAGTATTCAAGCAATTCCTTCTCTTCATAAGGCAGCTGAATGGTCTCGAATTCTGACCCATTTTCCCCGCTGAGCATCAGAGTATAGCCCTCATTGCCAGAGTATAGGTTGACCACTAAACATGACAAGTTCTCTCGCATAACAAGCTTCTCCAACAGGTTCACATTTGTTCTTAATTCCTGCACACCCTCAGGCTCTTTTTCACATTCTTCAACATATAAGTCATAAAGTTTCTGAAATATCGATTTTCTTCCACTAGACAAGCATTTCCTTTTAGGAGGTCTCAGTTGGGCACTTTCAATGAGACAGTCGGCACGATCCAAAGCTTCTTCTAAAGCTTGCTGCATTGTAGTATAAAACGGGGCCCTAAAAGAAGCGAAAAAAAATACGTGCGTTGATGAAGCGGGATGAAAATCATGCCTTTAATCTCAGTCATCTAGTACTGCAAGACGCCGTGGAGTGAACGGCCTTTACTCAGTAAGGACACAAAATTCTCTTCAGTTTTCCACACAAAATTCTCCTGAGTTCCCCAAAACACCAGTACCTGTCCGGGAGCCGCTGCTGGGCCTCGAAATGGTGCCGCCGGCTCACCTCGATGTGGTGGCCTCGTTTTCACGCAGGCGCCGCCGCATGACGCACGACGCAAGACGCAGGCGTGACTGACGTCCCCACTTCCGCAACTGGTCCTGTAGCCTCACTTCTTGTTCCGGCGTCCCCACTTCGGCGTGGAGGACTGGGCGTACCCTTCTTTTCAATTTAATGTCGAAGACATACACACAAAAGTATAAGCAACCATAGAAGAAATAGATACATTTTCGGGTATAATTTTAATATACACCAATTTTCACAGGAGTGCAATGACGAGAAAGGTATGGAAAGTTGTAATTTGTTGGTGTATGTGTGTGCGCGCGCGTGTGTGCGTGCTCGTGTGTGTGATTTGTTTTGTTGGGAACTTTACCAAGAATTCTTCACTGTTTTTGGAATCTCTTGAAATCAACTACAGTGCTGCTCCTGGTATCTATCACCAATTCAGCACGCCCCAGTGAGTCGATTATTGTAGCTCCTACGTAGATGGAGACTATATATCTGAGGTGTAGGTATCAGACTTCTTCATTGTATCTTCTGGGGATCTAGGGGCAAAGCGTTTTCGTATTGATGTACGCGTAACATGGCATTCTTACACATAATAGCTTTCCTTTTATTTCCCTACATATTTTTTCTCTAATTATGTAGTAGTTGTTGTTCAGTGCCATCAAGTCGGCTCCGATCCTGTGCACAACAGAACAAAACACTGCCCAGTCCTGCACCATTCTCACAATCGTTATGTTTGAGCCCATTGTTAACAGCCTCTGTGTCAATTCATCTCACTGAGGTTCTTCTCTTTCACTGACCCTTTACTTTACCAAGCATGATGTCCTTCACCAGGCACTGGTCCCTCCTGTTAACATGTACAAAGTACAAGTGAGATGAAGTCTTGCCATCCTTGCTTCTAAGGAGCATTTTGGCTGTTCCTCTTCCAAGACAGGTTTATTGGTTCTTCTGGCCAAACTCATGGCCGTGGAGTCAATTCCAACTCATAGCAACCCTACAGCACAGAGTAAAACTGCCCCATAAGGTATCCAAGAAGCAGATGGTGGATTTGAACTGCTGACTTTTTTGTTTAGCAGCTGAGCTCTTAATCACTGCACCACTGTATTCAGTATTCTTCCCCAACACCATAATTCAAAAGCTTCAGTTCTTCAGTCTTCTTTATTTATTGTCCAGATTTCACATGGTTATGAGGAGACTGAAAATACCATGGCTTGGGTCAGGTGCACCTTAGCTCTCAAAGTGACATCTTTGCTTTTTTACACTTTTTTTCCTTTTTTTTTTTAATTGTACTTCAGGTGAAGGTTTACAGAACAAATAGTTTCTCATGAAACAGTAGTACACATATTGTTTTACGACATTGGTTAACAACCC
>NW_004447319.1:1617-3190 GCF_000243295.1 Trichechus manatus latirostris | reverse complement strand
TTATATTGAGTTTACACTACTGTATTTTTTTGCTCATTTTCTACCCAGAAAACAATAACAAAATCCTTTCACCTCTGCAAAGCAATAACTACTGCTTCTCTGGGCTATGGCACTGAACCAAATTGTATGACTGAGTTGTGGGGTTTTTTAATTCTGTGTACCTAACTCCAGACAAAAGCATTGAAAATGCTAAACTGCCAGTGATCTAAGTGTGGTAGTATATGGAGTAGCGTGTTTTCTGCTGAAGAAATCTCATCTACATTTCAGAGAAAAATTAACATAACTTCAGCTATTGATCAAAACAATTACAAAGTTTTCCATTTACTTATGTCAATGTCCTTACAAATTGCACGGACTTGACTTATTCTTTAAAGGGAAAGGGGGTAGTAACAAGAAATCTATAGAACAAGTGACCTGGCTTCTTTCTTATCTGAAGGGAGCATTTTTGCAATCTTCCCTTCCTTTCTGGAAAATGCATTTTGTTTAATTTATTTGGGTGTTAATTGATAGTTTCAGCAAGTGCTAAAACAGAAATTTTCTATGGAGGGTATTTACTACAAGGAGAATCCCTGCTTCCCGGAGAAATATCAGTGTCCTCTTTCTTGTCACCCTGTCTCAGTCACACTCCAGTGTCAGGTGGCTTCATTTGTCTTCAGGGCCTTCTCTAGGAGAAACCTCAGGTAAGTACCCATGCACAGTTGTGACCATTTTATTAAAAGCATTGGCAGGCTATAGCAGGAATAGGCAAACTACTGCCTGAGGGTCAAATCCAGCCCACTGCCTATTTTTGAAGGAGCTCCTGTGGTGTGTTGGTTAAGCACCTTGGCTGCAAACTGAAAGGTCAGGGGATAGAACCCACCACCTGCTCCGTGGTTGAAAGATGTGGCAGTCTGCTTCCGTAAACATTATCCTTTGCCATCGAGTCCATTCCGACTCATAGCGAACCTACAGGACAGAGCAGAATTGCCCCATAGGTTTTCCAAGGAGCAGCTAGTGGATTCAAACTATTGACATTTTGGTTAGCAGCCAAACACTTAACCACTGCGCCACCAAGACAGCCTTGGAAGTCCTACAGGGGCAGTTCTACTTTCTCCTATAGGGTCACTGTGAGTCGGTAATGACTCAATGACAACAGACATATGCCTGTTTTAGAATGGCCCATGAGCTAAGAATTGATTTTTCATAAACATCTGTAATCTATTTGATGATAAAGAGCACTGATTTTTAATCCCAATAGAGTGAAATGTTATTTCCCCAAAAGAAATCCAAACGTGCTATGTCAGCTCTATAATCCTCACCATTTAGCATGGTATCTCTTGGGCAGGTTACAGAATTTATCTAGTCATTCACATAATAAAAAGTCCTCTGGTTACTTTTAATCCCAATAATGATCTCATTTAGTATTTAACATATTTAGGACTGTAGAATAGGCAAAATGTCAGAGCTTTATTCAAATTTTAATTTTCTTTGACCTTTCCTCCAGCTTGGATCTGCGTCAGGTTGGAACCTGAGCAGAGGAAGAGATATGATTGCATTCTTCTCTATTTTCCTGGCTATCAAGACTTCTTGACTT
>NW_004447319.1:0-696 GCF_000243295.1 Trichechus manatus latirostris | reverse complement strand
CAGAAGACTATCACCTTACAACGGTGGACATACTAGTCATTGTCTGGCATTTGTGAAACTCAGCTGAAACTGACAGAAAAAGAATCCCGTTTTTAACCTCCTGGTGCATCATGAATTCAATGATCATTACACGCCTGAGTTCATATTTAAAAAGAAAACTCAATAAAAGGCAATTAAGAAATTGACTATTAATGGTAGAGCTTGAAGCTTCAAATCATGCTATAAAATGATTTGGATGAGTATGACTTTTTTTTAATTGTAAATCTATATAACAAATCACTTGCTATTTCAATATTCTTCACATGTACAATACAGCGACATTAGCTATTTTTAATCATGTGATTCAACCATTACCATTATCCATTTGCAAATTTTCCATCACCCTTAAGAGAAGCTCAGTGACCTCTAAGCAGTGAGCGCCTTTTCTACTTTCTATTACCCACCCCTGGTAGCCACTAATAAACTCTGTTCTCTATACAATGATCTATCCTAGATATTTCATATGAGTAGAATCATAAAATATGTGTCCCATTGTGACTGACTTATTTCACTCAGCATAATGTTTTCAAAATTCATCCATGCTGTGGCGTGTATCTCTTTACATGCGAGTAATATTCGATTGTATGTATATACCACATTTTATTTATCCATTCCTCTGTTGATGAACATTTATGTTGTTTCCGCCTTTTGGCTACT
>NW_004447318.1:2355-3191 GCF_000243295.1 Trichechus manatus latirostris | reverse complement strand
GATTCAGTAGGTCTAGGATGGGGCCCAGGAATTTGCATTCCTAACTAGTTCCTCTACTACCTGTCCGTCACTTTGTAATACCACTGTGGCTTACATGTTGCTGTGAGGCTGCAAGCTATGCCACCAATATGTCAGATACCAGCAGGATCACCCATGATGGACAGGTTTCAGCAGAGCTTCCAGACTAAAGCAGAGTAGGAAGAAAGGCCTGGTGATCCACTTCTGAAAATTAGCCACTGAAAACCCTATGGATCACAATAGATTATTTTCTGACATAGTGCTGGAAGATGAGCCTCCTAAGTTGGAAGGCACTCAAAATACACAGTGGCTGCAACAACGTACTCAAGTATACCAGCAACTGTGAAGATGGTGCAGGACTAGGCAGTGTTTCATTCTGTTGTACATGGGGTCGTCATGAATTGGAGCCAAGTCAACAGCAACTAACAATGCAAGGAGTTCCTAGGAAATGCTAATGCCGCTGGTCCAGGGATACACTTTGAAAACCACTGATCTACAGGACAAACAACCTGTTTATCCAGCCAGTCAGTGACGTGGGAGGGATTGGGAACATTTTAAAATAAAATAGATAGAACATACATACAACCCAACAGGATATATGAGTTTGGATCCCTATCTGCATCCTGCTTCGACTGTAAAAAGAATTTTTTAAACAATTGGAAAAATATAAATATGGAGTAAGTGTAGGATTAAACATAAAAAAATATGCTTAATTCTGTTGAATGTAATAATAGCATGATGATGATATTTAAAAACAATTTAAGCTAAAGATGCATGCTAAAAATTTTTTTTTGGATGAAATGACAGGATGCTTAAGA
>NW_004447318.1:0-786 GCF_000243295.1 Trichechus manatus latirostris | reverse complement strand
GTGCTGACATAGGGATAGCAACTAGGGTCACATAACAATGTGTGTATAAATTTTTGTAGGAGAAACTAACTTGAGCTGTAAACTTTCACTTAAAGTACAATTTTTAAAACAAATTGCTCAATTGAAATTTGTTTTAAAGAGTTTGGAGCCCTGGTAGCACAGTGCGTTAAGAGCTACGGCTGCTAACCAAATGTCGGCAATTGGAATCCACCAGCTACTCCTTGGAAACCCTGTGGTGCAGTTCTACTTTGTCCTGTAGGGTCACTATGAGTAGGAATCAACAGCAACGAGTTTGGTTTTCGTTTTTGTTTTTTTTTGAAAGGGATAAGCGGGTCATTTGGAAATCTGAAGAAAGCATGCTATGGTGGAAAGAGCATGATCTTTGGAAGTAAAGAGATGGGTTCAAAGTCAAGCTCCATCAGTAATCAGCTGTGTGATCTTAAGCGAGCTACTTGACCTCTCAGATCCTCAGATTTTTCAGCTTTAAAATGGAGGCAGTGATTCACAGGATTGTTATAAGGAGCAAATGAGTTAATGGTACATAACTAGTTAATGTTTGTCCTTTCTCCTCATGTGGGAAGCTGATTGTGCCAGATAAGTAAGTTGTTACTTTACAATAGTGCATGGATTGAATTGTGTGCCCCAGAAATGTGTCGACTCAGTTAGGCCATGATTCCCAGTATTGTGTAGTTGTCTTCCTTTTTGTGATTGTAATTTTATGTTAAAGAGGATTAGGGTGGGATTGTAACACCCTTACTAAGGCCACATCCCTGATCCAGTGTAAAG
>NW_004447317.1:2054-3190 GCF_000243295.1 Trichechus manatus latirostris | reverse complement strand
TAGAGGTCTCATACAATATTTGTCCTTTTGTGATTGACTTATTTCACTCAGCATAATGTCCTCCAGTTTCATCCATGTTATGAGACGCTTCACAGATTAATCATTGTTCTTTATCTTTGCGTAATACTCCATTGTGTGTATGCACTATAGTTTATCTGTTCATCTGTTGATGGGCATCTAGGTTGTTTCCATCTTTTTGCTATTGTGAACAATGCTGCAATGAACATGGGTGTGCATATGTCTATAAGTATGATGGCTCTTATTTCTCTAGGATATATCCCTAGGAGTGGGATTGCTGGATTGAATGGTATGTCTATTTCTAGCTTTCTAAGGAAGCACCATATCGTTTTCCAAAATGGTTGTATCATTTTGCATTCCCTGCAGCCTCTCCAACATTTGTTATTTCCAGTTTTTTTGATTTGTGCCAGTAATGCTAGGTAAGATGATATTTCATTGTGGTTTTAATTTGCATTTCATCATGTGTCTGTTGGCCGCTTGAATGTCTTCTTTGGTGAAGTGTCTGTTCATTTCCTTTGCCCATTTTAAATTGAATTATTTGTCTTTTTGTTGTAGAGGTGTTGGATTTTCTTGTAGGTTTTAGAGAATAGACCTTTGTCTGATGTGTAATGTCCAAATTTTTTTCCCCAGTCTGTAGGTTCTTGTTTTTCCTCTTTTGGTGAAGTCTTTTGGTGAGCATAAGTGTTTAATTTTTAGAAGATCCCAGTTGTCTAGCTTATCTTGTGGAGTTTTTGTGTTGTTGGTTATGGTTTGTATCCTGTTAATGCTGTGTATTTGGGCCTTTAGCGTTGATCCTATTTTTTCTTCTATGAAATTTATAGTTTTTGGCTTTATATTTAGGTCTTTGATCCATTTTGAAGTAGTTTTTATGTATGGTGTGAAATATGGGTCCTGTTTCATTTTTTTGCAGATGGACATCCAGTTTTGCCAGCACTATTTGTTAAAAAGACTGTCTTTTCCCCATTTGCTGGACTTTGGGCCCTTGTCGAAGATCAGGTGACCGTAGGTGGATGGATTTACATCTGGGTTCTCAATTCTGTTTCATTGGTCAATGTATCTGTCATTGTACCAGTACCAGGCTGTTTTGATTACTGTAGCTGTATAGTAGGTTCTGAGGT
>NW_004447317.1:0-1332 GCF_000243295.1 Trichechus manatus latirostris | reverse complement strand
TTGCCTCAGGACACAATCCAATCTTGTAGACTGAGTCCTGCCTTACTAACACAACTGCCTCCCATCCTCCCTCATTAACATCATAGAGGCAGGATTTACCACATATAGGAAAATCACACAGTCCCAGGAATCATGGCCTAGCCACATTGATACACACTTTTTTGGGGGGACATAATTCAATCCATGACATTCCCTCCTTTGGCCCCCCAAAAATCACATCCTTGAAACATGGAAAACATATTCACCCCATCATATCCTAGCAAAACTTTTAATTCCAAGTCCAAAATCCAAAAATTCCTCTTCATCTGTGAAATCTAGAATACAAGTTATCTGCTTCCAAGGTACAATGACAGAACAGGCACAAGCTAGACGTTTCCATTACAAATGGGAGAAACTGGAGGGAAAAAAGGGATAACAGGCACCAAGCAATTCAGCAGAACACATCACATTAGCCCTCAAGGCTTTGAAAATAATCTTCTGTCCTCTGAGACAATTTCCACAATGGCCCTGCCCTCATCGTCATTGTCAGTAATGATAGCCAGGCACCATCTTGAGCAAATGAACATTTTGATCAAAGATTCTATTGAAAAAACCTGATCGAAAGGGGGAAAATAGAGAATAGAATTACAAATCCTCATGGAATCTAGACACTCTGGAGCCATTGAGGCTGAATGAACCCCAGAAACTGTTGCCCTCAGATCATCTTTAAACCTTAAATCTCAAACCAAAAATATCCACTGAAGTCTTCTTTAAACCAAATAATAGTTTAACTTAATTAGTAAAGAGTGTCTGCCTTGATTATTGTCCTCTTTTAAGATTTACCTATATGTGATCAAATTGACAGCAGCAACTCAAAAGATTGGATAGGAAACTTAAAGAGCAGTGAGATTATGTTACTGAGCGAGGAACAACTTAGAAAAGGAGGATGAGAATGGTTTCATTACTTGAAGAATGTAATCAATGTCACTGAATTATACATGTAGAAATTGTTGAATTGGTGTATGTATTGCAGTGTATATTTTCAACAACAATAAAAAAAAGAATAAGAAGAATAAGATATTTTACCTTCATTTTTTTCCTGCTTTGATGATCTTACTTTTTAAAGTAGATCAGGAGACTTCCGGCAAAATGGCACTCTGGGCAGAAGTACCACTCCGTCCCTCCACAGCAAAGATCTGAAAAACTAAGCCGAACAGAGAAAACAACAATCTTGAAACCCTAAAACATCAAATGAAGAGATAAAGAACTCAGCCAAACACCAAATGGAGTGAGAAAACTGACAGAAAACTGAGAGCGAGGAGAGATTCATGCAGAGGTCCCCTATCAGCTAAC
>NW_004447316.1:2419-3141 GCF_000243295.1 Trichechus manatus latirostris | reverse complement strand
ACACTTTACACTAATATTTTCTCACTGACGTAACAAAGAAAACCCATTCCCAAATGGGATTATACCCACAGGTATAGAGGTTAGGATTTACAACACATATTTTTAGGGGACACAATTCAAACCATAACATCTTGACAGTTGCCTTTGCTAATAAATAAACTCTTAGTACCTTAAGACTGGTTCATTCTAAATCATTGAATCTTCCTTGAAGTCTTATGGGATTCCACAATTTCATGCTGTTCCTTTTTCTGGAATGTCTTTCATACCTTAATCAGCCTGTGATCTCCTCCTCTTCATCCTACCTTCACGATCTAGCTCAAGCTTTTCTTCCTGTGTAAGGACGTCCCTGAACACTGGCAAGCCCAACTCCTGACCTTCCTTTTCTACCAGAAAGTACAGGTGGCTGCGTTTATAACTAGTAAACCTGGGGACTGGCAATGATAAGTTAAAATTCTGTCCCCCTACTTTCTAGTTGTGTCACTCTGGCAAATCTCCTTTCTACTATGAACCTATGTGTGCACCTGTTAAATGGGGACAGCGGCAGAACCTACTTAAAACAAGGACACAGTCATGACTTAATTGCTATTCTTTTTATTAACTTGAGGATGAGGAAACTGAGACTCAAATTCATATATATATATGTGTATATGGGTTTTCTTCTACAGTGGCTGCAGTAATGTGCTTAAGCATAACAATAGCGAGGATGGCGCAGGACTGGGCAG
>NW_004447316.1:0-1129 GCF_000243295.1 Trichechus manatus latirostris | reverse complement strand
CTCATTAACCTGGGCTATGCAGATGACACAACCTTGCTTGCTGAAAGTGAAAAGGACTTCAAGCACTTACTGATGAAGATCAAAGACTATAGCCTTCAGTATGAATTACATGTCAACATAAAGAAAACAAAAATTCTCACAACTGGACCAGTAAGCAACATCATGATAAACAGAGAAAAGATCGAAGTTGCCAAAAGATTTCATTTTACTTGGATCCACAATCAACACTCGTGGACGCAGGAGTCAAGAAATCAAATGATGTATTCCACCGGGCAGATCTGCTGCAAAAGACCTCTTTTAAGTGTTAAAAAGTAAACATGTCACCTAGAGAACTAAGGTGCACCTGACTCAAATCATATTTTCAATCGTCTCATATGCATGTGACAGCTGAACAATGAATAAGGAAGACCTAGGAAGAACTGATGCCTTTGAATCATAGTACTGCCAGAAGAATGAACAAGTCTGTCTTGGAAGAAGTACAGCTAGAGCGCTCCTCGGAAGCGAGGATGGACAGACTTGGTCCCACGCACTTTGGACATGTTATCAGGAAGAACTCTTACGCATCTGTCAGTTTGTCGTACTGTGGGGGCTTGCATGTTTCTGTGATGCTGGAAGCTATGCGACTGGTATTCAAATACCATCAGGGTCACCCATGGTGGACAGGTTTCAGCTGAGCTTCCAGACTAAGTACAGACTAGGAAGAAGGAACGAGCAGTCTACTTCTGAAAAGAATTAGCCAGTGAAAACCTTACTAATAGCAGTGGAACATCGTCTGATAATAGTTTCGGAAGATGAGCCCCCCAGGTTGGAAGCAACAGCGGGCTCAAGCATAACAATGACTGTTGAGGATGCAGGACTGGGCAGTGTTTTGTTCTATTGATAGGGTCACTATGAGTCGGAACTGACTCGACAGCACCTAACAACAACAACCAGGAAGAACCAGTCCCTGGAGGACATAATGCTTGGTAAGGTATAGTGTCATCGAAAAAGGGGAAGACCCTTGACAAAGTGGACTGACACAGTGGCTGCAACAATAGGCTCAAACATAGCAACGATTGTGAGGATGGAGCAGGACCAAGCAATGTTTTATTCTGTTGTACACAGGGTTGCTATGAGTTGGAACTGACTA
>NW_004447315.1:2103-3198 GCF_000243295.1 Trichechus manatus latirostris | reverse complement strand
ATATGGCACTAGTTTATAAATTGGATTGGAGTGGAAAAAACTTGAAGGCAGGAGACCAGAGGAGAGGTTATTATTACAGTGTTTCTTAGAAGTGAAGTGAGATTCCATTTAGTTTTAGCAGTGGAAATGAAAAAGGGAGAGAGAGATGATGGGTAGAGGGTTAAATGTATTTGTCAACTAAATGAATATTTTTTCTGGAATGGGAATTAAAAAGAAGAAATTAGATAACCTCCAGTTATTCTAAAAGTACATAATGCGCTCATATGCCAAGTCCAAGGATTAGAACAGGTTTAACTAGATATGTAATCCTTTGGTTTGAGTCATGTTGAATTTGGGTTACTAATGAATAGAGAGTTTTTTTTTAAATATAGAAAATATGGTTGACCTAGAAATAAAGATTTAAGTGAAGAATTAAGATTAAAAAAAAACAAAACCAAGAATGAACACAGAACATAATCAAATATGTTGCTGAACATGATTGATTTATAATTTAAAGATTTGCAATATTACGTAGATGAAAAAATGTAAGCTAAGGAATATGGGTCAAGGATAGGAAATGGTGATGGAGGGTAATGATTGAGACTATCCAGTTGGTGGTTCAACCTTGCTAATACCTTGGTTTTGTTTGGAAGGACAATAACTACAGATTTTCTTATAAAAGAAGGATGTAAATATGTACTTTAAAATTTCGAAGATAATCACTAAACATTTATTGTTACAATCTATGACTTCAAATCCAGTTGAGGGGAAAAAGGGAGGCAACCTTAGAAATTTTATGAATCTATTACAAAGAAGAAAATAATCATATTAAAAAGAAAAACAAAACAAAGGTAAGTTCAAATATATCAGTAACCACACAAACGTAAACAGATTATACATATGTTTTTACAATAGCCTAACATGAGAAAAGATTCTGAAATATAAGAATGTTGTGTTTGGCTTTATCAACACTAGTTAAGAATTCAACAAACTCATTAGAAAATAGAGCCTTTTTGAAAGGGTTTATAATTAATAAAATTTAACCTAGAGAAATGAGGATTAACAATGCCTTCATGAATACCTTCAAAATAGAATTTCTGTAGTAACAAGAAATTC
>NW_004447315.1:0-889 GCF_000243295.1 Trichechus manatus latirostris | reverse complement strand
TATAGCCATTATTAAGTCACATTTTTAATTAAACCTCTGGTACACCACAATTTAGAGAAAAAAAATATATTACAGAAACAAGTGGGCCACAGGGATGGGCTAAAAACACAAGCTTTGAAGCCAGACATGCATTAGAGTTTGGTAGTACCCCTAGGTTTTGGGATCTTTGCCAAATTGCTTGAATTAAATGGATTAGTAATATTTACCTTTCTGGATTGTTGCCCTAATCACCTGATAATGTATGTAAAGCTTTTAGCACACTACCTCATTCATAGAAGTGCCCAGTAAGTGTTGGTTTAATACCCTTTCCAGTTAGAATCCCACCCGGCTTCCCTTCACAAGAACCAGAACAGCCACTTCTATATACACTGCAGACTCTGAAATTCAGAGTCTGGTCGTTAACTTATTTTTTAGTAGACAACCTAGAACTGTCAGAGCTTTTTAGAAAGTTAAGAGTACTTCTGGGATAGCTGCATCTTAGCTAGGAAGTTGCTTTATGTCTGCTTGATTCCTTAATGTGTGCAGTAGAATTCATGGTTTATCCTAACACCTTTTGTAGCACATTTATTGGAGACTGCTTTCTGCTATCCTGACTAGAGCAGATAAATTCTTCTACCCTTATCCCTTGCTCTATCTTTTCTTCTTAGAAATAGAAACAAATATAAGGAGAGAAAAGTGAAATCCTCCCCCATAAGATCTGAGTAAACCTGAATATACAGCATGGTATTTTTAAGCATTTGTAATTGTATACTAAAACAACCATAGAGAATATGGTGTGAACTCTAAATGGACAGATTAAAGCAAATACTGCTGTATACACCACCCAAATTGAGAAATAGAACATTGTTAGCAGTCAGGTAGAAACTTCCAACACGTTCCGTCCTTTCAC
>NW_004447314.1:0-3291 GCF_000243295.1 Trichechus manatus latirostris | reverse complement strand
AATATTTGTCCTTTTGCAACTAATTTCAGTCAGCATAATGCCTTCCAGATACATCCATGATATGAGATGTTTCACAGATTCATCATTGTTCTTTATCGCTGCATAGTATTCTGTTGTGTGAATATACCATAATTTGTTTACCCATCCATCTTTTGATGGGCACCGAGGTTGTTCCCATCTTTTTGCTATTGTGAACAGTGCTGCAATGAACACGGGTGTGCATATATCTATTCGGCTCTTATTTCTCTAGGATAAATTCCAAGGGGTGTGATTGCTGGGTCGTATGGTACTTCTATTTCTAGCTTTTTAAGGTAGCCAAATTGATTTCCAAAGTGGTTGTACCATTTTACATTCCCACCAACAGTGTATAAGTGTTCCAGTCTCTCCACAACCTCTCTAACATTTATTGTTTTCTGTTTTTTGGATTGATACTAGCCTTCTTGGGGTGAGATGGTATCTCATTGTAGTTTTCATTTGCATTTCTCTGATGGCTAATGATTGTGAGCATTTCTTCACGTATCTGTTAGCCGCCTGTATGTCTTCTTTGGTGAAGTGCCTGTTCGTATCCTTTGCCCATTTTTTAATTGGGTTATTTGTCTTTTTGTTGTTGAAGTTTTGCAGTATCTTGTAGATTTTAGAGATTAGACACTGATCGGGTATGTCGTAGCCAAAAATTTTCTCCCCGTCTGTAGTTGTCTTTTTACTCTTTTGGTGAAGTCTTTCGATGAGCTTAAGTGTTTGATTTTTAGGAGTTCCAGGTTATCTAGTTTCTCTTCTGGTATTTGTGCATTGTTAGTAATGGTTTGTATTCTGCTTAGGCCGTGTATTAGGGCTCCTAGCATTGTTCTTATTTTTTCTTCCATGATCTTTATCGTTTTAGATTTATATTTAGGTCTTTGATATATTTTGAGTTAGTTTTTGTGCATGGTGTGAGGTCTGGGTCTTGTTTCATTTTTTTGCAGATGGATATCCAGTTATGCCAGCACCATTTGTTAAAGAGACTGTCTTTTCCCCAATTAATAGTCTTTGGGCCTTTGTCAAATATCAGCTGCTCATAGGTGGATGAATTTATGTCTGGATTCTCAATTCTGTTCCATGGTCTATGTAACTGTTGTTGTACCAGTACCAGGCTGTTTTGACTATTGTGGCTGTACAATAGGTTCTAAAATCAGGTAGTGTGAGGCCTCTCACTTTGTTCTTCTTCTTCAGTAATGCTTTACTTATCCAGGACTTCTTCCTTTTCCATATGAAGCTGGTGATTTGTTTCTCCATCTCATTACAAAGTGCCATTGGAATTTGGATCGAGATTGCATTGTGTCTGTAGATCACTTTGGGTAGAATTGGCATTTTCACAATGTTGAGTCTTCCTGCCCATGAGCATAGTATGTTTTTCCACTTATGTATGTTTCTTTTGGTTTCTTGCAGTAGTGTCTTATAGCTTTCTTTGTATAGGTCTTTTATGTCTCTGGTTAGATTTATTCCTAAGTATTTTATCTTCTTGGGGACTATTGTAAATGCTATTGATTTGGTGATTTCCTCTTCAAAGTTCTCTTTGTTGTTGTAGAAGAATCTAACTGATTTTTGTATGTTTATCTTGTATCCTGATACTTTGCTGAAATCTATTAGTTCCAGTAGTTTTCTTGTGGATTCTTTGGGGTTTTCTGTGTATAAGATCATATCATCTGCAAATGGAGATATTTGACTTCTTCCCTACCAGTTTGGATGCCCTTTATTTCTTTTTCTAGCCTAATTGCTCTGTATAGCACCTCCAGCACAATGTTGAATAAGAGTGGTGATAAAGGGCAACCTTTTCTGGTTCCCATTCTCAAGGGGAATGCTTTCAGGCTCTCTCTATTTAGGATGATATTGGCTGTTGGCTTTGTATAAATGCCCTTTATTATGTTGAGGAATTTCCCTTCTATTCCTATTTTGCTGAGAGTTTTTATCATGGATCGGTGTTGGACTTTGTCAAATGCCTTTTCTGCATCAATTGATAAGATCATGTGGTTCTTGTCTTTTATTAATGTGATGGATTACACTGATTGTTTTTCTAATGTTGAACCATCCCTGCATACCTGGTATGAATCCCACTTGGTCATGGTGTATTATTTTTTTGATATGATGCTGAATTCTATTGGCTAGAATTTTGTTGAGGATTTTTACGTCAATGTTCATGAGGGATATTGGTCTGTAATTTTCTTTTTTGTGGTGTCTTTACCTGGTTTTGGTATCAAGGTTATGCTGGCTTCATAGAATGAGTTTGGGAGTATTCCATCCTTTTCTATCCTCTAAAATACATTTAGAAGTAGTGGTGTTAACTCTTCTCTGAAAGTTTGGTAGAATTTTTCAGTGAAGCAGTCAGGGCCAGGCCTTTGTTTTTGTTGGGAGTTTTTAACTACTTTTTTAGTCTCTTCTTTTGTTATAGGTTTATTTAGTTGTTCTACCTCTGTTTGTGGTAGTTTAGGTAGGTAGTGAGTTTCTATAAATTTGTCCACTTCCTCTAGGTTTTCAAACTTGTTAGAGTACAATTTTTCATAGTATTCTGTAGGATTCTTTTAATTTCAGTTGGGTCTGTTGTGATATCACCCATCTCATTTCTTATTCAGGTTATTTGCTTCCTCTCCTGTTTTTCTTTTGTCAGTTTGGCCAGTGGTTTATCAATTTTGCTGATCTTTTCAAAGAACCAGTTTTGGTCTTGTTCAATTGTTTTTCTATTCTCTATTTCATTTAATTCTGATCTAATTTTTATTATTTGCCTTCTTCTGTTGCCCAAAGTCTTCTTTTGCTGCTCTCAATTTGTTCAAGTTGTAGAGTTAATGTTTTGATTTTGGCCCTTTCTTCTTTTTTGTGTTCATTTATTGCTATAAACTGACCTCTGAGCACTGCTTTTACTATGTCCGAAAGGTTCTGGTAAGATGTGTTTTCTTTCTCATTTGATTCTGTGAATTTCTTTATTCCATCCTGTCTTAGTCATCTAGTGCTGCTACAACAGACATACCGCAAGTGGATGACTTTAACAAACAGAAATTTATTTCCTTACAGTAAGGTAGGCTAAAAGTCCAAACTCAGGGCATCAGCTCCAGGGGAAGGCTTTCTCTCTCTTGGCCTTCTCATCAGTGTTCCCCCAGACTAGGAGCTTCTCTGTGCAGGGACCCCAGTCCAAAGGATGCGCTCTGCTCCCAGTACTGCTTTCTTGATGGTATGAGGTCTCCCTGTCTCACTGCTCACTTCTGTCTTTTATATCTCAAGAGATTGCCTCAGGACACAATCCAGTCTTGTAGATCCAGTCCT
>NW_004447313.1:0-3170 GCF_000243295.1 Trichechus manatus latirostris | reverse complement strand
AGACTGGAGGAACCCCGGAAAGCATGGCCCCGGATTCTCTATCAGTCCAGAACTAAAACAATTTCCAAGGCTAACTCTTCAGACAGGGATTGGACTGGACTGTGGGACATAAACTAATACTCGTGAGAAGAGTGCCTCTTAGCTCAAGTAGATAGGAGAGACTAAACGGGCAGCTTCTGTCCAGAGGTGAGATGGGAAGGCAGAGGGTTAGGAGCTGGTTGAATGGTCATGGGGAATCAGGGATGGAAAGGAGGAGTGTGCTATCACAGTATGGGGAGAGCTATCAGGGTCACATAACAATGTATGTATAAGTATGGGAGACTAACTTGAAATGTAAACTTCATTTAAAGTACAACAATAAACAGAAAAAAAAAATCTTGTACACTCAGGTAAGAAACTAAAAAAAGTAATCAGGTTTAAAATTAACTTAGGACTATATATTTATTCAAAATATACAAAGAAACCAAGATTTTTAGTTGAAAGAAACAACAATAATTACTATAAAACTAAAGTCCCCCAAAGATGATTGCTTTACAGGACTTTACTAAATACTGAAACTCTTAAGACTATAGGTTGGCAAGAATATATCTTAACACCAAAAATGGTAATTCTACCCTACGAGATTTTTAAATATTATGTCCATATATATTAACGCATATTCATTTGATAAATATGTATTAAGCACTTATTACGTAACATACCCTGAGGACATAATAGTAAAAAAACCTGACAAAATCCCTACCCTGATGGGACTTACAGCCATATGATATGCAGGTAAATGTGCAGGTTTGCATGTTTACACTATATTCCTCCAAAGCAATTAACAAGCCATATCATACTGTGGTAAAACAACAAAAGTAACTTATAAAATTGGAGAAGGCCAAAAGAAAAAAATTAAGAATCAAATACATTAAAAAGGTATTTAAAACAATGGAAAACGAATCCATTTTAAGAAATACTGAGGGCAGAAGAATGTAAGAATGGCAAATTAAGATTCGAATTCACACATCATACACCTCTATATTCCACGTAGATACGAAAAAATTAAAAATTAAGAAAAAGGACTCAACAATCAGAAAAAATCTGAATAGCATTACAATTTTAGTTAGCGAGATAAAGAGAATCTAAATATTTTAAGTCTGAAAGTACATGACATAATAATTTACAGACAAAAGCAACCAAACAGTAAAATAATGCAAAGTAAGTTTAAATAATATATTATCATCCACAAGCCATAAAAACTATCAGAAATGTACACAGAGCATACTCTGTGAATGCAAAAATTACAATTATATAAAAATTTAACATGGAGAGAAGCACACAGGTTCGCTAGCAACTGAAGTAGATATTAAAGCAACCTCAAACAAACAAAAAAAAAAAGACTTGCTCCCATAGGGTTTCCAAGGCTGCAAATCTTTACAGAAACTGACTGACACATCTTTCTCCCGTGGAGCAGCTGGTGGGTTTTAACCTCCAACCTTTCAGTTAGCAGTCAAGCACTTTAACCACTGCGCCACCAGGGCTCCTAAAATGACCTCTAAGATACCATTATAAACTGTATTAAATAAACAATACCAAAAGAAAAAAAAAGTTGGTAAAGGTGTTGGAATACAGATACGCTCTTACAGTACCAATGGCATTTTGTAAGTTATCTCAATTTTGTGGAAAGCAATATGACATTTATAAACATATCAGATACCACTGATTATTGTTATGTGCCGTCGAGTCAGTTCCAACTCATAGTGACCCTATGTACAAAAGAACGAAACACTGCCTGGTCTTGCGCCGTCCTCACAATCTTTGCTATAACTGAGCTCACTGTTGCAGCCACTGTGTCAATCCATCTCGTTGAGGGTCTTTCTCTTTTTTGCTGACCCTCCACTTTACCAAGCATGATGTCGTTCTCCAGGGACTGGTCCCTTCTGATAATATGTTCAAAGTACGTAAGATGAAGTCTTGCCATCTTCACCTCTAAGGAGCATTCTGACTGTACTTCTAAGACAGATTTGTTTGTTCTTCTAACAGTCCATGGTATATGCAATATTCTTCACCAACACCATAATTCAAGGCGTCAATTCTTCTCCTTATTTACTGTCCAGCTTTTGCATGCATATGAAGCAAATGAAAATACCATGGCTTGGGTCAGATGCACCTTAGTCCTCAAAGTGACATCCTTGCTTTTCAACACTTTAAAGAGGTCTTTTGCAGCAGATTTGCCCAAAGCAATATATCGTCTGATTTCCTGACTGCTACTTCCATGGTCATTGATTGTGGATCCAAGTAAAATGAAATCCTTGAGAACTTCAATCTTACTGGTCCAGTTGTGAGGATTTTTGTTTCTTTATGTTGAAGTATAATTCATACTGCAGGCTGTAGTCTTTGATCTTCATCAGTAAATGCTTTAAGTCCTCTTCATTTTCAGCAAACAAGGTTGTGTCATCTGCATATTACAGGTTGATAATGAGTCTTTCTCCAATCCTGATGCCCCGTTCTTCTTCACATAGTCCAATTTCTCAGATTACTTGCTCAGTATACATACTAAGTATGGCAACAGGACACAACAATGACCTACACCTTTCCTGACTTTAAACCACGCAGTATCCCCTTGTTCTGTTCGAATGACTGCCTCCTGGTCTATGTACAAGTCCCTCATAAGCACAAATAAGTGTTTTGGAATTCCCATTCTTCACAATGTTATCCATAATTTGTTATGATACACACAGTCGAATGCCTCTGCACAGTCAATAAAACACAGGTAAATATCGTTATTAACATTTTATTAAATACCCAATATTTACTAGGCAGGGTTCCAGAAACTTTATTTTCACTACCTTGAACTCTTCAAAAAAAAAAAAATTTTTTTTTTGTTTGTTTTACAGATGAAGAAACTGAGGCTTAAAGAATAAAAAGTTAAGAAACCTCTTCCTGAATACAACCAAACACTTTGAGGGACAGAGTACCAGGGGTGAGGGCCTGGGAACCATGCTTTCAGAAGACATCTAGGTCAACTGGCATAACAAAGTTTATTAAGAAAACGTTCTGCATCTCACTGTGGTGAGTGGCATCTGGGGTCTTAAAAGCTAGCGAACAGCCATCTAAGATGCATCAATTGGTCCCAACCCACCTGGAGTAAAAGAGAATGAAGAACACCAAAGTCACAAGGAAAGTAT
>NW_004447312.1:2129-3216 GCF_000243295.1 Trichechus manatus latirostris | reverse complement strand
AAAAAAAAAAAAAAAAAACTCTGATGTAACTTTCTGAACCCTTTATTTACATATTTACTACATAATTTTTGTTAAAAAAAAGAATAATTTTATCAGAAAATGGCTCAGTAGTAAGGAAAAAAAACCTCAATAATCACAAAGAGCTAAGTGCTCGGATGTTAACCAAAAGTTGCAGTGCACCCAGAGGTGCCTTGGAGGAAAGGCTTGGTAATCTGCTTCCAAAAATTAGGCAACTGAAAACCCTATTGAGCATTTCTACGCTTGACATACATGGGGTCAACCTGAGTTAGAATCAATGCAAGGGCTTTTTTTTTTTTTTTTTTAGTACTAAGTTAGAATTATCAACCCTTGACTTGAGTTAGAATTTAGATACTTGAGATTAATCAACCCTAGAAATGTTCCACTCAATTCTTTTATCTGTACAGAAAACATAAATTTTCTATGGTGAGAAAACAGCTGCTTGTATACCCTCCACTTTATCAGGTTGATGAAATTTTACACAACAGTCAGCCCAATAATTACATGTTGAAACTTTCAGGGAACAGTTAAGCAAACGAAAAACTTTAAAAACAGGAATAGTCCTTTTCTTATAAAACTTAATAATTTAATGATTTCTGCATTTTTCCTTAGAATAATAAAATAAAAAGTAACAAATGGTGTTCAAAAATGGAAGGGGGATGAGACAAAAATCACATTTATTTCAATAGCCCAAAGTGCAAATACAGCAAGTCAGTTCACAAATTTTCAAGACACAGATTTAAGTATAATGAAAACCTGATATACCAAAATGAAAGTGTAAATAGCAGAACTAAAACTGCTCAATTTTTTTAAAATTCAAGTAATTGTGAGAACCTTTAAAGTAAAATATTCCACTTAGGTGGAGGCAGGGCTAAGATGGCGGAGTAGTCAGACGCTTCTGGTGGTCCCTCTTACAACAAAGACCTGAAAAAAGAAGTGAATTGATTATATATGACAATCTAGGAGTCCTGAACATCAAAGGCAAAGTTGAGGAATTGGACTGAGTGGCAGGGGGAGGGACAGACGTTTTGGAAGCAGCAAGGAGTTGCCAGACCCGACCCAGTAGTAG
>NW_004447312.1:0-953 GCF_000243295.1 Trichechus manatus latirostris | reverse complement strand
TGATCTAGGAGCTTCTCAGCATAGGGACCCCAGGTCCAAAGGATGCACTCTCCTGACTCTGCTTTCTTGGTGGTATGGGTGCCCATGTCTCTCTGCTGGCTTCTCTCTTTTATATCTCAAAAAAGACTGACTTAAGACACAATCTAATCTTGTAGATTGAGACCTGCCTCATTAACATAACTGTCGAAAATCCCACCTCATTAACATCATAGAGGTAGGATTTACAATACATGGGAAAATCACATCAGATCACAAAGTGGTGGACAATCACACAATACTGGGAACCATGGCCTAGCTAAACTAATACACATTTTGGGGGACACAACTCAGTCTATAACAGGAATATTGGAACACTCTGTAAAATAATAGATTCCACAAATTAAAGGCAGCTGGATAGAAAATCGATTAAAGGGAAGCAATTTGACACGTTTCCAGTGTTTCTCCGGTGATTCTGGCTTATCCTGGGCAGAAAAAGCACTGTATTTAATGTTGACCTCTACTACCAGTAGTTTGGCTTGACAATTAGAAGTGGATTCTTGATTTGTACTTAAATGTTTATATGGGATTATAATTCTGTGTTACTCTAAGGCCCAGGAATCACAACACCCTTCTCTTCTAAATTCTTGACAACTGTTGTGACTACTTTAACAAGGTGAAGACACTTCATAAACAAACCTAAGCATAAGGATTTTCAAATGCACCAAAGAAGTCCTACAGAATAAACAACTCTCCAATCTTTGCTGCCCACAGGTCATTCGCATCTCTTACTGTAAGTCTCCGAGAAGAACGCGTGATGGTAAGATGACAGTGGGGCCCCCTCCGCTTTTGAAGGAGTGGTACACACTAACATGGGAAGCTTTTCTTACAGAGGGAAATAGATGCTTCTAGTCATTTATTGAAGACCTGGTGGCACAGTGGTCAAGAGTTTGGCTACTAACCAAAAGGTTGGCATT
>NW_004447311.1:1798-3218 GCF_000243295.1 Trichechus manatus latirostris | reverse complement strand
CTGCTCCTATTCTCTTTTGCAAACTACTTGTGTAATTGTGAAATTATGTAGGTCTTTTGTGACATCTTTCCTAAATGGATAAATATTGTTCCCTTTTCCAGCTTCTGTTAAAATTGAATTTTAAGCTGTATTTTATCCTCTAATTATATAGTTTTTGTGTAAAATATTTTCTCCAGGTAGAAATATTTTGAATACTATACATTATTCTTAAGTGATATGCACTTACATGGGATCTTTTTTTTTTTTTAAATGTTCTAAATCAGCACCAAAGGATGATGATGCGATAATACATATTACTAGGTTAAGAGAAAAGCTTGGTTTGCAAACTATATTACTGCAGCATGATTTGAAATATAAAAGTTCTGAGACTGCAATTAAGAATATCTTTCTAAAGGTATTATTTTATTTTATTCAATTTTGAAGTATAAAAGTCAATATTTAAACCTGTATATTAATCTTTATTTCATTCATTTCAGCCATTACATCAAAATCAGACGTTACATTAATATCAAACTGCAATCCTTGCTTCACAGTGAATGCTTATGAAAAGTGTTTCCCATCATTTAGTTTCACTTATTTAAAGAAGGGAGAACAGATAGACCTATACATTTTAAGTCTACAGCACATCAAAACATTTGTGTTTGTCCTTTCTCGTCCCTTCCTCTAACTGATTAGATCTCCAGAAAGAAGTGCAATCGCCTGAAATTTGAACCTTCTCTTTTTGTTTGTTTGTTTGTTCCTGTATATCAGTTTTTTTGTGACTTAAAAAGAAATTCTAATGTAACTTTGCCGCTTTCTTTCTCACTCTCTTACTTCTTGGCACCTGCTTTTCCATCTCATGATCTCTATATTTCTTTATTCTTTCCATTTTCTCCTTATTTTTACCTCTTCATCCTTATCTTTCTTCAGAGAAATTTTATCTTTCCCAAGGTCACATGACCAGAGGGAGGAGGAGGATGTGATAAGAACTAAGGTCTTCCTCCTGAGCCCTCATTCACTATAGCTCATCTAAGATTGAATAGGATCTATTCCTAGTTCTAGATCAGGGATTCTCAAAGCTGGTCACCAGGCAAGCAGCATCAGTAGTATCACCTTGAAATTTATTTGAAATACATACTGTCATTTCCACCCTGTAACCAGTTGCCGTTGAGTCGATTTCGACTCATAGTGATCCTATAGGACAGAATAGAACTGCCCCCACAGTGTTTTCAGGGAGCAGCTGGTGGATTTGAACTGCTGACTTTTTGGTTAGCAGCCGAACTCTTAACCATTTCTCCACTAGGGCTCCATTTCCACCCCAGACTCACTGAATCAGAAACTCTGGGGGTGGGGCCCAGGAATCTGTATTTTAATGGGGTCTCCAGGTGATTCTGATGCACGATAGAAAATCACTGCTCTCCTGGGAATTTTTTCTGTAAAG
>NW_004447311.1:0-831 GCF_000243295.1 Trichechus manatus latirostris | reverse complement strand
TATTACAATAGAGAATACTAAATGTTCTTTTATAATAAAATTTAATCACCAGAAAAGATTAAATTAAACTTCATTTTACTCCTTATAGTTTCAGAACTGTTTTCATTAGTAAAGGTTAAAAGCTTCAAAGCTAAAAGAAAAAAATTTCAGTTACAGTTTTTTTCTTGTGTGGTATAGCTGAGTTCTCAATAATAATGTCAGGTCAATGAGGGAAAGGCATTGTAGTATATTGGAGTAGCTCAAAACTTGGGTTTAGAGTCAGACTGGTATTCAGCTTCCTACTCTGCCAATTCTGGGCTGTGTGACTTTTCTCAATTTACCTGACTTCTCTAAATACTAATTTCAGCCATCTGTTTAATGAGATTAAAAAGATGAACTGTTAATCTCTTTAAATTTAAGAAATTAAAGTTTAAGAAATGAAACTCTTGTAGTGGTTGTGAAGATGGTGTATGTGGAACACTTATTACTTATTAAGATATTTACTACTTCCTTAACAAATATTAGCTATTGTTATTATAATACTAAACAACCATCATTATTATAATAAATGATAAATTTACTGTGCCCAAAATGATTCTGGTGTTGGCAGACAAATTTAGTAGAGGTATGGCGTATATATCCCTGTATATCCCCTCATGTCTGTCAGTTTGTCATACTGTGGTGGCTTGTATGTTGCTGTGATGCTGGAAGCTATGCCACCAGTATTTCAAATACTAGCAGGGTCACCCATGATGGACAGGTTTCAGCTGAGCTTCCAGACTAAGACAGACTAGGAAGAAGAATCTGGCGGTCTACTTCTGAAAAAGTTAGCTTGTAAAAAACTTATGGATA
>NW_004447310.1:2331-3220 GCF_000243295.1 Trichechus manatus latirostris | reverse complement strand
AATAACACCTGTGATTATCCAGGCAATTTGCTGCATAATTCAGAAGGACTTGGTTTGTTTGATGCTAACAGAATGAAAATGACACTCTGTAATATCATCTTCACCCATTTATTTAGAAGGGTTGAGCAAGAGAACATAAAATAAGTTTTTTTCATTTCAGGTAATAGATTAAAGATTTTTGAAATAGGCCTTTAGAGAAGAAATCCGTATATCTAATCTGGAGAAGAGAAAGTTTCTCAAGGCACATGGTTTTATGATGGGATGTTTCAGACATGGTAGGGTTGGTCTTTGCTTCTTTCTTTATAAGGTTAAGGGGGAAGGGAAAAGCAAGGCAAGAGGAAATTCACAGGCTTTATGTACTCAGAGGAGTCCATGGGTAGTGCAAATGGAAAAGTTAGCTGTTCGAGTCCACCCAGAGATGCCTCGCAAGAAGGGCTTGGTGATCTACTTCCGAAAAATCAGCCATTGAAAACCCTAGGGAGTACAGTTTTACTCTGACACACGTGAGATCACCACGAGTTGAAATTGACTTGATGGCAACTGGTTTACGTATTAAGAACTTTCTAATGAAGGAAGGAAGGGGAAGAGGGACAGAGAAATAGACGGAAGAAAGGAAGAGTAGAAGGAAGGAAGGAAGGGGTGGAGGGAGAAAAGGAGGAATGGAGGGAGGAAAGAAGAAAGGAAAACAAAAAAGAGCAGGCCGAACAGAAAAATAGGGATTAGAAGGGAGGGGTATTGATTATTAGCTAAGTACAATGGCATGCTGATAAATGTTTAAAAACTGGTGCACACACATGCAAAGCTCTAATTCGTAATGCTTGATGATTTCTGTGATGTAAAATATTCCCATCATGGCTGATTTCAAGACATTAGTATGATAGCACCAAAC
>NW_004447310.1:0-746 GCF_000243295.1 Trichechus manatus latirostris | reverse complement strand
CTCTGATTGAGTTTCTGATAGCTCAGTAATTTACTTTGATTTGGTGACAGGCTCAGTTACCCCTGTGGTCAACTTTCAATGACATCATATATAATATTTAATAAAGTCTCTTGAAGGGAATTTCTAGGCTTTTACCTATAGGTCTGCCACTGCTAAAACTTTGTTCCTTCCTTCAGTGAATATTTATTGAGCACATATATTGTCAGGTGGTTCAGGGTAGAATTCTTGCCTTCCATGTGGGAGACCTGGGTTTGATTCTGGCCAATACACCTCATGCGCAGCCACCACCCATCTGTCAGTGGAGACTTGTGAGTTGCTATGATGCTGAACAGATATCAGCAGAACTTCGAGCCTAAGATAGACTAGGAAGAAGGGCCTGACGATCTACTTCCGAAAATCAGTCAATGTAATGCTATGGATCACAACAGTTCAGTCTGCATCCAACCATGAGGATGGCGGAGAACCAAGCAGCATTTTGTTCTGTCATGCATGGGCTCACCATGAGTCGGGGACTGACTGGACGGCAGCTAACAACAACGACTATTGTCAGATATTATCCTAAGTATTTTATATTTGTAACTTCTTTAATCCCCACAGCAACCATGTGCGTTTCTATTACTATCATCTCCATTTTAAAGGTGAATAAATTGAGGCCCAGAGAAGCTAAATAAATTGTCCAAGAACCCACAGCAAGGAAGTAGCAGAGACAGGATTTGAACCCAAGCCAACTGGCCCCTAAGCCCACA
>NW_004447309.1:2365-3186 GCF_000243295.1 Trichechus manatus latirostris | reverse complement strand
CAGTATTCAGAATTGGAATTCTGGCTCCAGAGCCCACCTTCTAATCACTCCACATCCTGCCTCATGCTGAATATCGCCTCTCTGATATTCAGGTGGACCCTGAAATGTGTCCTAGTCATTTTACCTGCTTGGGCCATAAAAAGAACAAAATGACACTTTGTAGATGCTCCGAAGTAAAATAAAGTGAATCATTCTTCAGATATTTCATGTGGATTCAGGACCCAAACCAAACCGCTGCTGTCCAGTTGATTCTGACTCACAGCGACCCTAGAGGACAGGATAGAACTTCCCCATAGGGTTTCCAAGGCTGTAACCTTTCCGGAAGCAGACTGCCACATCTTTCTCCTGCGGATTCAGGACAGATGTAGTAAACAATGTGTAGTTCTCATTTACAAAGCTGCTAAGTGAGAAATCACAAAATGTTCCTGCCTAGGTATGATTTCAGACACACACACAAATGAACAAAACTTTGGGCGTAAAGTTAGAAATCAATGCCTCGTGTACTTGAGCTCCAGCGCAGACCGTGGGACTCCTGGTTTTCCTTTACCATGTACCTGTGCTAGCTGAGTTTCATTCTCCTCTTGGAGAAATCTCAGAGAATTTTATTTGAAACTTTAGTTATGCCTTGAAGGATTTTAGAAGTGGTGTTATGGGTTTTAACTGAGGGAGAGTGTCTGCAGACTAAGACTGAATTGGATCAAGCATGGGAAAGTGGAAGGACATTTAATGTGTCAGATTTTGCTTAGTAATGCTTGAAAATATTGGAAAGGCTTTATTTTGCTTTCTTTTTTTTGTAACCAGGGAATCTTGCACCTTCTGTA
>NW_004447309.1:0-874 GCF_000243295.1 Trichechus manatus latirostris | reverse complement strand
TGGCCATCTAAACAAACGAACCGAAGCAAAACAGGTCAGGTTGATGGTTTCATGGCAGTCCAAAGGAACTTTTCTATTATTAAAAGTAAATAATTCATGTTAAGGTGTTGGGGCTTGTATAACAACAGCTTACTATTGCAAGGCAGACTAGAAAATAGAGTTATATCGCACAAGATGGTAAACACTTGTCCTCGAGAAGAAATTACTCATTTTGCCTAGGCATCGCCCAGGGTATATGTTTATACTAATCCAGGTTTTCCAACTGATTATCAGACTGTAAACGTTCTAAGGCTTAAGACTCTACTCAGGACGTTTATTGCTGGGGTTTTTTCAGGAAACTGTCTTCCTTCCATTGCCGCCACCTCAAAGAAACTTAAGACGAGATGCTGCTGTTTTGTCTGTTTATTTCTTTGTCACCCCCTTTTGTTTTTCCCAGTGAAGATTAGGCTCTATGTGACTGAGGTGGCCTTGCGTTTGTATTCTGTTTACTCATTTAACCAACTTCCCAGTACATTTGCATGTGTGTCTCATTCTGCGCTTTATTGATCTCTTTTTTCCCCCAAATTTGTTTGGAATTTACTCTTTTATTTCTGCTTTTGGTAGACTAGATAGACAGAGGCTGTGAAATTCTGTACAAGCAAAGAACTATGCCCAATTCATAAGAGGAAATTTTGATCGATCACAAGCTAGGCATCATGAACTAAGGGGTATGATTTGGGAGAAAGGATGGTTGATAGTGACTAGAGACAAATGCGTTAGGTAACCGAGACTTAGTCTGTGTTTCCTGCCTGGATCTCCGGCACCTTTCCCTTGTATTAATTAATTCACTCAGTCATTCATTAATGATGCACTGCACACCAGGCACGGTGCTAAG
>NW_004447308.1:2161-3234 GCF_000243295.1 Trichechus manatus latirostris | reverse complement strand
ATTTTAATTAGGCATAATCTTGGCTAGAGGAATTCGTGAGAGGACATAAGATAGGAAAAGTGAAGGGGTTGCAAGAACACTTACTTCAACTTAAAAAAAAAAAAGTTACTATCAGGTAGATTCCAACTCATAGCAACCCTATAGGACAGAGTAGAACTGCCCCAGTAGGATTTCCGAGGAGCGGCTGGTGAATTCAGACTCCTGACCTTTTGGTTAGCAGCCATAGCTCTTAATCACTGCTCTACCAGGGCTCCTAGTTCAACTTAGCACAATTAAAGTCCGCATTCTGAAGAAGTCAATCTTGTTCCTGACAACCCTGTGTGACAGGCAGTCAGTAAAGTAAGAGCTCAGTCTCCAGAGTCAAACTCTCTGGGCTCGAATCCTCCTTTTACCACTTACTAGCTACATATTATTAGGTAAATTATTTAAACTAGCTGTATCTCACCTTCTTCATTTGTAAAATGAGGGTAATATTAATCACTACCTCATAGAGTTGCTATGAAGATTAAGTGAGATATATAACATGCCTGGAATATCATACATGTTCCCCTTTTATTTTTCATTATTGCCTTATTATGTATATGCTGGCTTGGGATGTACTCAAGCTGTCCCTCTCAGCTGGTACTCTCAGCTCTATTCTAACTTCCTTCAGGGCAGAAGCTCTGTTTTGTACAACATTCTGTTTCCTATAGCGATCTTTCCCATGGTTCGACGCACAGTAGGAGAAAGGAAGTGCTTGCTGACTGCTGCTGAGAAAATGAATTGGATGTCATTTATATTGCTTTGTTATTGCTGAGAAAAGCATGCAGTGTATAAAGTCACCTCACCTATCTTCTTGACTTATGACCACGGTTTCTGTATTTTCCCAGTGAGCCAGAGTCCAGATCTCAGACATTTCTGATTCATCCTTTTCATTTTTCTTAAAATATCCAATTAAACTCCAATGACCAAGTCTTGGAAAGTCTTCCTTTATCCTCTCTCTTCAGTTCATCCTGTTGTCTGTATTCCTATCCAGGTCCTTATCATTTTACGCTGTACGTTGCCACTGATTCAGATTATGGATGAGACGTAAC
>NW_004447308.1:0-1397 GCF_000243295.1 Trichechus manatus latirostris | reverse complement strand
CCATTCTTCTTTGGTTCTCCTTATTCATTGTCCAGCTTTCACATGCATATGAGGCTATTGAAAAGGTCAGGCACACCTTAGTTCTTAAAGTGACATCTTTGCTTTTTAACACTTTAAAGAGATCTTTTGCAGCAGATTTGCCCAATGCTATACTTCCTTTGATTTCACAACTGCTGCTTCCATGGGCATTGATTGTGGATCCAAGTAAAATGAAATCCTTTACAACTTCAATATTTTCTCCATTTATCATGATATCGTTTATTGGGCCACTTGTGAGCATTTTTGTTTTATGTTGAGGTTGTAATCCATACTGAAGACTGTTGCCTCTGATCTTCATCAGTAAGTCCTTCAAGTCCTCTTCACTTTCAGCAAGCAAGGTTGTGTCATTTGCACATCACAGGTTGTTAGTGAGTCTTCCTCCAATTCTGATGCCCCCTTCTTCATATATTCCAACTTTTAAGATTATTTGCTTGGCATACATATTGAATAAGTATACTGAAAGAATACAATCCTGACACACACCTTTCTTGACTTTAAACCGCACAGTATTCCCTTGTTCTGTTCAAAGGACTGCCTCTTTGTCTATGTATAGGTTCCTCATGAGCACGATTAAGTGTTCTGGAATTCCCATTCTTGTCAATGTTATCCATAATTTGTGATGACCCACTTGTAGAATAGCTTTTCATAGTCAATAAAACACATGTAAACATCTTTCTGGTATTCCCTGCTTTCAGCCAGGATCCATCTGACATCAGCAATAATATCTTTCATTCCATGTCCTCTTCTGAATCCAGCTTGAATTTCTGGCAGTTCCTTGTTGATGTACTGCTGCAGTAGCTTTTTTTTTTTTTTTTTTTTTTAATTCTGCTTTAGGTGAAAGTTGACAGCTCAAGTTAATTTCTCTTACAAAAATTTATGCACATACTGTTTTGTGACATTAGTTGCGATCCCCACAACTTGACAGCATAGAGTGGGGAGTGTGCAGCTGATTTTGAATGATCTTCAGCAAAATTTTACTTATGTGTGATATTACTGGTATTGTTTGATAATTTCCACATTCATTTGGATCACCTTTCTTGGGAAGAGGCGTGAATATGGATCTCTTCCAGTTGTTGGTGTCATGGATTAAATTGTGTCCCCCAAAAATATCTGTCAGCTTGGCTGGGTCACGAGTCCCAGTATCGTATAATTGTGTACCAATTTGTAATATGTTGTGATTTCCTTATGTGTTGTAAATTCAATCACTATGATATAATAAGATGGATTAGCGGTAGTTATACTGATGAGGTGTACAAGATCGGATAGTGTCTTAAGCCAATCTCTTTTGAGATATAAAAGAGAGAAGCGAGCAGAGACACGGGGGAACTCATACCACCAAGAAAGCAGTGCTGGGAGCA
>NW_004447307.1:2339-3232 GCF_000243295.1 Trichechus manatus latirostris | reverse complement strand
AGGAAGGGTTACAAAGAAATCAAAAATGAAACAGCAGAATTAAAATCTTCATTCAAAGCAAGAGTCCTCTGGACAATGCAGAACACTCCGTTCATGATTGGAAGACAAAGTTGAGACCCTTTCTAAGCTCAAGTGAATAATCAGATGGATATTAGAAAATCATACTATGTTTATGATAAACAGAAAATGAAGAGAACACCAACAATTAACTGATATTTCACAAAAAGAGAAGCCTAGTAGAATGAAAGAATATAAAAAGCCAAAGACAATTTATTTGAAGAAAATGTAATTACCTATAGTAAAAGCTTACTAAGTATCAGGAGGAAAATAAAAAAGACATACTCCTAAACTTGTAGTAGTGAGTTAAATCTCAAGCATAAAGAAAAGGAATCCTATAAACTTTAACTATTAAAGGGAAAGATACATACAAATAAAACGGAGGCTGTCCTCAGACATTGTCAGTGAAGCAGTATGTAGCCAATGACAGTGAAGCAACCGTCGGAGTTCTGACACAATGTATTGCGAACGAAGAATGTTTAACCCATGTAAGTCAGTCTCCGGTGCAAAAGGCAACAAGGTTATATTCTCAGATATGAAGAGCTGCGAAAGAAGACTTCTCTTTCCAATCTTTCTGAACAAAGAGTCCTAAGATATATTGAATCCAAAGGAGCATGAATATGGGGCACTTCTGATATAAAAATAGAACTAAATCTACACAACTGTAAATATGATTGCAAAATTAAACATGAATAAACAAAATACTCTTAAAAAAAAGTATTTTCATTATCATCATCATCTGGCTTTAAAATCACAGATTATATTTAAGTGTTTTAGGGGAGAGGAAGAGAGGTCATTTCCTAATCTTACATAAATGAGATTTAATTCTTGACATC
>NW_004447307.1:0-985 GCF_000243295.1 Trichechus manatus latirostris | reverse complement strand
ATAATAAATAAATAAATTTTGATACCTGTACCCCACCACACATCCAAATAAAGTCCAGATAGATTATTGCAACAACAAAGCCATAGAAGAACTAGAGGAAAAAAATTTTATGTAAATAAATATTTAAAATGAAGACATATTTTGTAAAGGTGGCAACAAAGGAAATTTTTGATGGATGTGACTACCTAAAATATTCATGTAATGTTAATGTTTAAAAAAAGTAGACAAAGACAAATGACAAATTGGGGAAAAGATTTAGAACCTATACAATACCCAAATGGCTATCAAATACCACAATATATAAAGAGCACCTGTAAATCAATAGGGAAAAAAGTATTTCCATAGAACAATGAACTGTGGATACAAATAGACACTTCAGAAAGGCAGACAAATAAATAAGCAACCACCATACAAAAAAAGCTGAACTTCACTGGCGACCAAGTAAATAAAATTTAAAACTAGATACCATTTTTTTTTTAATGGTCAAAATGACAATGATTTAAAAATGACAGTACTCAGGGTTGTCAAGTATAGAAAGGAATAAAGAATCATTCTCATACCTTATTGGTGGATGTGTCTATTTGTGGGAAAATTTTGCACTGCAGATTTTCAATGTTTCAGATGTCTTATAAATATTTACCTCCTTTGAATGAGCAATTGTATTTCTTGATTTTTTTTTCCCCTAAGAAAATAATCAGAGATATACAGTAAGATTTTGACCAAGGATGTAAATTGTAATTTTTTATATATCAAACATAGGCGAAAACTGAAAGTTAATCAAGAAGAGAATAGTTTAATAAGTTAATTTAAAATGAATAACTATTAATTTCTATACCGGACCATTGTATAATATTTAATAAAACATTTTAGGGAAGCATTTAATTATATGGGAAAATTTTCATGATGTTAGACTAAGGAAAAAATACAGTGTATAAAATTTCACATATAATCTTTATTTTATCTACAAAAAATGCACTCTTTTTTT
>NW_004447306.1:0-3225 GCF_000243295.1 Trichechus manatus latirostris | reverse complement strand
TATATCTTTATGTTTAATCTGTATCTTTTTATCTTTTAAAATCTACATTCAGTATACTGTTTGATATCATACTCTTGTGCCTGAAGAACTTTCTTAAACATTTCTTTTACCTCAGATTTGCAGGCAATAAATTCTCTAAGTTTTTAATTATCTGAAATGTTTTGATTTCACTTTCTTTTTTATTAAACTTTTTAAATTTAGAATATGTGACACAAAAAAGTTACAAATATATCAGAGAGTTCCCA
The DNA here is from genome assembly GCF_000243295.1 of Trichechus manatus latirostris. Taxonomy (NCBI): domain Eukaryota; kingdom Metazoa; phylum Chordata; class Mammalia; order Sirenia; family Trichechidae; genus Trichechus; species Trichechus manatus. The sequence continues at coordinate 2,980 of NW_004447306.1, read as the reverse complement.
TATAGCCCACACCCAATTTCCATTATTATTTTCTTGCATTATTATGGTACATTTGTCAAAATTAATAAACAAATACCAATACATTACTATTAGCTAAAGTCAATGATTTATTAATATTTTCTTAGTTTATATCTAATGCCCTTTTATTCAGTTCTTGGGTCCCATCCATAATAACATATTACTTTAAGTCCTCATGTCTTCTTAGGTTCCTCTTGGCTGTGACAATTTCACAGACTTTGTTTTGATGACCTTTACAATTTTGAAGGGTATTTATCAGGTATCTTGTTGACTGTCCTTCAACTGAGATTCTTTATGATTAAACTGGGGTAATGTGTTTTGGACAGGAAGACTGAAGAAGTAAAGTGTGATTCCCATCACTTCATATCAAGGCGTACATTCTCTCAAGATGATTAATCACTGTTGATGTTGCCCTTGATAGCCTGGTTGAGGTAGTGTTTGTAAGTTTTCGCCTCTGTAAATTTATTCCTTTTCCCCTCTTTCCATATTGTCTTCTTTGGAAGAAAGTCACGATTCAATGCTAACACTTCAGTTGTGGAGAATTATGCTCCACCTCCTGGAAGGTGGGATACTTACATAAATTATTTTGATATTTACTGCACAGGAGATTTTTCTATTCTTCTCCATTTACTTATTTATTCAATTATGGATTTATTTCAGAATGGGCTCATAGATAATCATTTTACACTGTGAATTGTAATCCAATAATAGTTTGTTTATTTTGTTGCTCTAATTGTTCCAGATTTGGCCATGGGAACATTTTTGTTTATTTGTTTTGTTTTATATTGTTTTTAGTAACTTCTTACTTTCTGGCATTACAAGATGCTCCAGATTCATTTTGGATGTTTCCTGCCTCAGTGCTTAAATCAATGGTTTCTACAAGGAACACTGGTTCCTTTTATCAGACAATGGTACTAGACACTAAGATCAGAATACTGGGTGCGCTCTCTTTTTTTTTGCTTTCCCTTCATTCCTTCATTCATTTGTTCTCTTATTAGTTCGTTCATTCATTCCTTCCTTCCTTCCTCTCTCTGTTTCTTTTCTCATTAGTCTTTCTTGAATCCCAGATTATCTTTCTGGGATAATTTTTCTTTTTGAAATACATTTTTCAGAATTTATTGGAGTAAGTATTCATGCTGGATATTTACATTCTTAGTTTTTGTGTATTTTTAAATGATTTTTATCTTTCTTCAATATGAGAAATTATTTATCTACATATACACTTCTAGAATTAAGGTTATTTCTTTCAGCATTTTGAAATCTTTATTTGTCTGCTCTCTGGTCTAATTTTGTTTTCACTGAAGATTTACTTCTATATTAAATTTAGAATCTTCTCTTGGTAATGTGGCTGCTTTTAAGCTTTGTCTGTCTTTGGTGTTCTGCATTTCTACTATTATATATCTTATGGTGGATTCCTATTTATCTTGCATAGAAATTGTATTCTCTCTTTTGTCTTTTAATCACTTATGGAATATATTCAGCATTTGAATTAACATTAATGTTCATTTTAAAGGCATTCATTTATACAAACAAATTTTACTTTTTCATTGTCTAATGATTTTTATATATAAAGTTCTCCTCATCTTTGAGTATTTTTACAGTTATCTATTAGTTATTAGAATATGATAATGAATGATTTTGTATTTTACATTGTTCTCTAACTGTATTTGAGAGATTAGAATTTGGAGGGTTTTTTTGTGTTTTTTTTTAATTATAAATGTGTAACTATGTATATGAAAAGAATCACACTGAAAATAACATCAAGGAAACTACAAAGAAATAAATTCTAAAGACTATCATATGTCTTTTAAATCGTAATTCTAAATGCCATAGACATACATAATAATCACTATGATAAGTTGGAAAGAAAATATGTTGACCTATGAATTCTAGACCCATGCATAAAGCCAGGTCAGTGAATCATTCTCTTTTCATTTCCTATTTTAATCCAACATCAATTAGAGTATACTATTACTTTTTAAAAATATTTTAAGGTCTTTTGAAAACACTAGTATCTATTTAGTGGGCAAAATTTGGTGTACAACTCTTGATTTATATTGATTAATTTATTAATATTTGATGTTTTCAGTTAGCAATAAGTTTAGATTTATGCATTTTATCACTCTTCAGATTGGGAAAATAAATAAATAGAACTGGGATGATTATAAAGGCAGGGAATTGGTTTAGGCAAAAGATGATGAATCTCTGAGAATAAAAACTGAAGATTATTGTGCAAGATTTAAATTTATGTTTGAGAAAGAATCCTTAGAACTTAGTACACATAGCTTCAGTGGGTCAATAAAGAAGTACATAACTCCAAATTAGTGATTTAGCTGAATGAGTTGGAAACAGTGGATACAGTACTGTTCAGTGAGACGATACAAACAATATAGAGGGCATGACACTGGGATACTTTTAGGCATAAATATTATAACATGTTCAGCATATATCTGAAGATATATTTTTTGCTCCTTATAAGACATCAGAACAGAAGATAGATTTTGGAACAATCAACATAGTGGTGGTTTTTCATGAGACCTACCAGAAAGAATAGGTAGGGTTCTTCTATCTTATTACAAAGAGCGACTAGATATCCTGCCCAGCTAAACTATACGATGCATATATCTCCAAATATATAAGCTATCAAATTGTCTCTCTATAAGTTCTTTGTCAAAATAATTAATGGGCAGAAGTAGTCACCAAAGCAAATTACAAATTGAAGATGACAGTCATATTTTTTCCTGAACAGTGTGAAACTGTTTAGTAATAACATGTTGGTATATGGCATCAGAGATTTCCTGATTTAGAGATTATAAAAAATCTCAATATAAATCTCTCCTAAACAGATGTTTGCTCTTTAGTAAACACAATCTTAGCATACTGTCAATGTTTGTTGATTTAAAAAAATTGAACATCTTTGGAATTGGAAAATGTATTTGCCTGAAGCTTCAGACTATCTCTT
>NW_004447305.1:2249-3234 GCF_000243295.1 Trichechus manatus latirostris | reverse complement strand
ATATGCTTCTCTGGTTTTGCTTCTCTAGAGAACCTATCCTAAAGCAGAGGTGAATGATCTTTCTAAAACATTAATCAGATTATGTCACTCTCAATTGGTAATACCACCTATCTATCACAGCTTCCCCTCTACACATTTAAAACTCAGCACCCTACCAGCGTCCACAGGCCCTAGATTATCTGCCCACGACTGCCTTTCCAACCTCACCCCCCACGGTCTTCGTCTTGCTCACACTGGTTTTGTGATTTCTCGAAGGCACCCGTTTGTCGAACCTTGGGGCCTTGCTGTTCTCCATGCCTGGAAGCTCATGCTTAGGATCGGCACCTGTTTCTTGCTCAGCATTCTGTTCTTTTCTCAAATGTCCCATCTGTAGAGAAGCCTTTTTTTTATCATCCAAATAACCACACACATACAAACAACAACAGCAACAATAAAAACAAATAGCTATAAAGGACAGTATTGGGACAACTGAGGGAAATCTACTCATTTTTATATAACATTATTGTACACTGTTAAATTTTTTGAGAGTCATAATGCTTTATGGTTATATGGGTAGATTTTCTGTTCTTAGGAAATATTTGCTGGACTATTTAAAGATCAAGTGTTAAGATGTCTGTCACTTACCATAAATGATTCAATAACAACAAAAAAAACCCCACACTTGTGTATATACATACAGACAGACATGTACACGGAGATGGTGGAGAGGAAGTAAGTGTTGGATGGTGTTAGTCATTGGTGCATTTAAGCAAAAAGAAAATGATGTTCTTTGCATACTATTATTTCAACTTCTCCAGAGATTTGAAATTGTTCAAAGTAAAAAGAGGAAAATAAAAAAAACTTTAAAAGTTCCCACCCCCTCCTCTGTCTTTTAATCTTGCTTTATTTTCTGCATAGCATCTAAAATTTTCTGGAAGGATTTATTTATTTATCTTATTGGTTACTGACTGTTGCTCTTCCAGGGGGATGTAAGCTCCTGGGAACA
>NW_004447305.1:0-1624 GCF_000243295.1 Trichechus manatus latirostris | reverse complement strand
GTAAGATTATTAGCCTACTTACAGAGGAGGGAAGCAAAGCACAGAAAGGTTTCACGTGACTTGCCCAAAGTCCACCACTTTTAACTGGCAGAGCCAAGATTCGGACCCCATTTTTATGACTCAAAATAATTTGACCTTTTCACTATACTCCAGATCATCTAAAAATATTGCTCACAATTATGAAGAGGCAGCATTTTTAATTGCCCAATGAGTTACAAATTGGCATGTGTATGTGTGTGTGTGTGTGTATAAAACCGTCAAAAGCACGTTCCAAAATAGTCCATCACATAAAAGAAGCACATGCTTGTCTTAAAGGCAGAGCCTTGTAAAGCCCAGTGACTACTATTTATTTTGTCAATGAGACGGGGGTTCTCCAGGCTGGTTTTGATCTAAGTCTCTGGGTCTGTAAGTCAAGTGTTTCTGTTCCTTAATCCATCAGCTTGCCCTTCTGCACCTCCACCTCCATAAAGACTGTCAACCCATTAGAGTGGATGGCCTCAGAGCTCTAGCATCACAGCCTGACAACACCTAACACCTTGTAAGCTAAACACAGCCCTGCTTCAATCAATACTTGGATGGAAGGCAAAAACTAAAAAGGAATTTCGAGCATTTCAAGAAATTGTGTTGTTCACTCAAGAGGTTACACTCTTACCTCAGAGTCAATACTATACTGCTTGCCCAACAGGAAAAGGGGGCTAGTTGAGAAGCATCGTTACTATCTCATGCAAGGAGCAGAAAGCTCAATTCCTAAAAATTCAATAGTAGCTTCCAGTTAGAGAAGTATGCCTCCTGGCCAAGGTTCAACTCAGGTAATTATATTCCCATCCAAATTTCCAGTCGTCTCCAATTTGCTCAAACAGGCTTGCAGACTCTGTGTGCTATAGAACAAGTGAAATCAATGCAATGATGATATATATATTTTATATTTTAAAAACCTATGTTAAACAAGAAGAAAAAACAATTTTTTTTTTTTAAAAAAAAAGACTTGAATAGACATTTCTCCAAAGATATACAAATGGCCAATAAGTAAATAAGAAGATGTTCAACATTATTTGTCATTAGGGAAATACAGATCCAAAACACAATGAGATACCACTTCACATTCACTGGGATGGCTATTATAAAGAAAGAAAATAAGAAATGTTGGCAAGGATGTGGAAAAATTGGACCCTCATCCACTGCTGGTGGGATGGTAAAACGGTGCAGCCACTATGGAAAACAGTTTGATGGTACTTCAAAAATTTAAACATCAAATAACCATATGACTCAGCAATTCCACTCCTAGGTATATACCCAAAAGAACTGAAGGCAGGGACTAAAACAGATACGTGTATACTGATGTTCATTGCAGCACTGTTCACAATAGCCAAAAGGTAGAAGCAACCTAACAGATGAATAGATAAACAAAATGTGGTATATGCATAAAATGGAATATTATTCAGCCAGAAAGAGAAATGAGGTTCTGATACATGCTATGACATGGATGAACCTTGAAAACCTACTGAGTGAGATAAGTTAGATACAAAAGGACAAATAATGTATTATCCCACTTACATGAAATACCTAGAATAAGCAAATGCACAGAGACAAAAGTAGATTAGTGGCTATCAGGGGTTGAAGGGAG
>NW_004447304.1:2109-3238 GCF_000243295.1 Trichechus manatus latirostris | reverse complement strand
TTTTGATCAAGGATTCCATAGAAGCATCTTGATCTAGAGGGGAAAAATGCAGAACAAAATTTCAAATTCTCATGGACTTTAGACTTTCTGGGACTATGGAGGGTGGATGAACCCCTGAAACTATTGCCCTGAGATAATCTTTATACCTTAAACCAAAAATATTCCCTGAAGTCTTCATAAAACCAAACAATAGTTAGCCTAACTAGTAAAAATTTCTGTCTTATATGAGGTATTCAGAATAGGCAAATCCCTAGAGAGAGAAAGTAGCCTAGAGGTTACAGGGAACTAGGGGGAGAGGGAAATGGGGAGCTATTACTTAATGGGTAGTTTCTGTTTGGGGTTATGGAAAAGTTGTGGACATAGTGGTGATGTTTGCACAACATTGTGACTATAATTAATGTCACTGAGCTGTATACCTAAAATGGTCAAAATGGCTAATTTTATGTCATAAATATTTTATTGCAATAAAAAAATACAATAGATTTTTCTTTTAAAGAACAGTTTTAAAAACAATATGTAAATGTGTGGCAATTATCTGGAAACTTCGAGAAACAACACACCCATGTACTCAATCTGGCTATTATTATGAAATCAAACATTATAATTTGTCTCACAATATTCCTGTAAGACTTTCACATACACTGTTACATTTGATCCCCATATAAAAAGACATTTATTATGTTACATAAGAGAACTCTGAGCCCCAGAGAGATAATGAAACTTGCTTAAGGCTACAGAACTAGTCAGTGCTGAAGCTAGAGCTGGAATTCTGATTGTATTTCACCATAATGATGCTGCTCACCTTTGAAGTTTTACATTTGAAGTTAGTCAAGGCTCTGGCATTGAGAGAGCTATGATCTTCAGCAACTTTAACATTCTCTGAACCTCAGATTCCTCCTCTGTAATATGTGAATAACACTTTCCACCTGGCAGGAGTTTTCAAAACATGTGAAGCTATGTATGTAAAACAGTTGAGACACTGATAACCAAAAAACCAAACCTGTTGCCGTCGAGTTGATTCCAGTTCATGGTGACCCCATGTAATGCAGATTAGAACCGCTCCATAAGGTTTTCCTGGCTGTAATCTTTACTGGATCACATTCAAAAGGCTGCCCTTCAGTGCCTATTA
>NW_004447304.1:0-865 GCF_000243295.1 Trichechus manatus latirostris | reverse complement strand
GGATATAATTCAATCCATTTTAACAATGTTAAATTGGCAAATGTTGGGTTATATATATGTTTACAACAACAACTTGCCCTTTTCCATGGAAGGGCAGGAATTCCTGGAATTCTGTCATTCAGACATGGTTTCATCTGCTCTGGAACCAGGCCAAATGAATCATCACCTAACAACTTTCATTCCAACAAATCAGAGTGCTTTGGGGGCAGAGAAGAGTCCTAGGAGGCCGGTTCGGCGCTACACCCAGACCAGAGCCTTCCAGGCTGGGATACGGAGTGACCTCTGACGAGTGCCAAGAGCTGTGTCCACTGGTCTGAAGTGCCCAGATCCCTACTAGAGCCGCTCATCCACCAGCCGCTCCCTGCGCCAGTGAGCACCTGACCCCGATGGGCCGCCCAGGCGCGCTCCCAAGGCTATGGACGGAACTCTGGCTGCGGCCTCCCCACGAGGCGCATAGACGGCGACATTGTGCAACCGGGATGGCGGTGACTGTGATCCTGGAGCCCGCGGGCCGCTGCTGCTGGGACGAGCCGATGCACATCATGGTACGCGGGCTGGCCCCGGGGCAGCAGGTCACGCTGCGCGCGTCCCCGCGCGATGAGAAGGGAGCGCTTTTCCGGGCCCACGCGCGCTACTGCGCGGACGGCGGCGGCGAGCTGGATTTGGCGCGCGCGCCCGCGCTGGGCGGCAGCTTCGCGGGCCTTGAGCCCATGGGACTCATCTGGGCCCTGGAGCCCGAGAAGCCTTTTTGGCGGTTCTTGAAGCGGGATGTGCAGACGCCGTTCGCGGTGGAGCTGGAGGTGCTCGACGGCCACGAGCCCGAGCCGCAGCGGGTCCTGGGCCGGGCGGTGCACAAGCGCGACTT
>NW_004447303.1:2358-3235 GCF_000243295.1 Trichechus manatus latirostris | reverse complement strand
GTGGGGACGGCCTGGAGGAAGAGGCAGGACAGGTGGATGGACAGGAGGCAAAGACAGAGGGGCTGAAGATGAGGAGGCCTGACCAAGGGGCTGTGGAGTGGGAGTGGGCTGGTGGGTGGCCTAGAAGTAGTGAAGGGTGAGCAGAGAGCAGACTGTGTTTGGAGGGAGACCCTGGGAGTGAGGGAGTTGGGGGAGGGGAGCTGGGTGTCTGGGGACAGCATGGCTGGGTAGGGCTGAAGTGGAGGGGGGCAGGGTTGACAGCATCCAGCTGCCAGACCAAAACCAAACCCATTGCCATCCCGTCAATTCCAACTCATGGCGACCCCCGTGTGTCACACGGTAGAACTGCTGCATAGGGTTTCTTGGCAGTAAGTTTTACAGAAGCAGATTGCCAGGTCTTCGTTCTGCAGTGCCACCCACTGGATTTGAACTATCAACCTTTAGGTTAGTAACGGAAACCAGACCCAAACCTGTTGTCGTCGAGTCAATTCCGACTCACAGTGACCCTACAGGACAGAGTAGAACTGCCCCATAGGGTTTCCAAGGAGCTCCTGGTGGATTTGAACTGCTGACCTTTTCGATTAGCAGCCGAACTCTTCGTAGTTGAGGGCAAACCATTTGTCCCACGGAGGGACCTGTCCAGCTACCAGGGGGCCCAAATCCCCACGACCTTCCTGGCCCCTGCCCTGTCAGATGACCTTCCTCGTCCTCAGCCACGCTGCGTTTTCCTGCTCTGCATTTCCCTCTCTGTGCAAGAGGCTCTGGGCTCTCTCTGGAATCCATACAGGCTTCTTGGTCCTCACTCAGCTGCTCTGCAGAGGGAAGACAGGAGGAATTTTTCCAGCCTCTGTCTGAGTCAGGGCCATGGAGCTGGCTC
>NW_004447303.1:0-1652 GCF_000243295.1 Trichechus manatus latirostris | reverse complement strand
GCGTGTGTGTTAAGAGTAGAACTGTGCTCTGTAGTGTCTTCAATGGCTGATTTTTCGGAAGTAGATTGCCAGGCCTTTCTTTCGAGGTGCCTCTGGGGGGGGAAATCTTTCAGTTAGCAGCCTAGTGCATCGATATTCTCTCTGCTCTGCTGCCTGCCCTGGGCCCCTCCTAAGCTGGCTCCATGTTTTCTCAGCGAGAAGTTGGGCGTGCTCTCTGCTTCCTCTCTCTCTCCCGTCTCTGTTCGCTGCAGCCCTGGTGGGTGGCTCCTTATCTTAAACCATGGCTTCCTGGTGGCTGGCCTTCTTTTCGTCGGGAGGTCTTAAAACCCAGGGACCAGGCAGCAACACAGCACTCAGAACGAGGAGGAGGATGCAAGGTGGGCTGGAGCTCAGCACGCCTCCCCAGGGCACACCCCGACAGGCCGACCCCGGCCCCACTCCCCACCCCGATTCTATGGGGTGGCTCGGAGCCTGCAGTTTGACAAAATCCCCAGGGGGGTGTCTGATGTACTCTTGCATGGGGAACCAGGAGAGGGGCATGGCCCTTAGTTATACAGAGGCGCCAGCTTTCCTTGGGGGGATCTGCCTGGAGGTGGGTGGGGCAGGCAGTGCTGTGGCTGCCTGCAGACTCATCCCGAGAGGCACTCAGTGCTGGAAGCGGGGGCAGTGTCCACCCCAGGCCACCCCAGCTGTGCTCTGCTCGAGAAGACCCCGTGGGCCGGGAGATCACCTCCCTGCAGCCAGTCCTAAGAGGCGTGCCTTGACCAGTAACAACAGTGGCGATGTTAATGGTAAGAATCCCAATGACACAGGCTAAGCGCTTCACAGGCGTTGTCCCAGCATGCCTTACAGTTATGGTTTGTGATGATTCCCACTTTGCCCATTTTACAGATGAAGACACTGAAGTCAGGGAGGTAGAATAGTTTGTCCAAGGTCACAGAGCTACTAGGTAGTAGCACTGGGTTTCACATGGTGCCTGGCTGACTCCAGGGCCTGTGCTGTAACTGGGGGGCTTCCCAGCACCCCTTTTCTGCAGCAGAAGAATCTCGTTATGCCTGAGACAGTGTCTGTGTTCCTGACACATACTAGGGGAGCCCTTGGGTGGGTGGTCCAGATGGTTAACCCACTCAGCTGCTAGCCCAAAGGTTAGAGGCTCAAGTCTACCCAGAGGCTCCTTGGAAGAAAGGCCTGGTGATCTACTTCTAAAACAATCAGCCACTGAAAACCCTGTGGAGCACAGTTCTGCCCTGACACCCATGGGGTTGCCGTGAGTCAGAATGGACTCAGCAAGAACTGGTTTGTTTTTTGTTTTTGCTTTTCGTTAGGAGCCCACCACTGTCGTTATCCCCGGCATATGGAAGTGAGCAAAGCAGACCAGGGCCCTGCCTGCCTGGAGAGTGCCTTCCTGTGGGGGGGTGGGGGGATGGAGGGAGGTGTCAGCCAGTCAATGTGACGTTACAGCCTCACGACAGCGCGCAGTGCTGTGGGGAACAAGAAGGCAGGTGAGGGGGTAGAGGACAGTGGGGGCTGTCGTTCTGAGGATGTGACATTTAAATACAGGCCGGCGTGACGAGGAAGAGAATTTCACCAATGCCTGGGGAAGAGTGTTCCAGGCACAGGGTACAGAAGCGCAAAGGCCTTGACACAGGAAC
>NW_004447302.1:0-3248 GCF_000243295.1 Trichechus manatus latirostris | reverse complement strand
CCTTTGGACCTGAGGTTCCTGCGCAGAGAAGCTCCCAGACCAAAGGAAGATTGATGACATGGCCCTTCCTCCAGAGCCAACAGAGAAAGTGTTCCCCTGGAACTGACGCCCTGAATTTGGACTTGTAGCTTACTGGACTGTGAGAGAATAAACTTCTCTTTGCTAAATCCATCCGCTTGTGGGATTTCTGTTACAGCAGCTACATCCACTTAACCACTATCTATTCACTTCCTGATATGAGAGAAAAGAATTTTTCCGATTTAGCATATTACTTACTTCCCTTCTCCTAGTCTTCTCTTATATTTACATAGTCACCTTATAACTTTTTATTCTCCTATTGGGAACCCTGCTGGTGTAGTGGTTAAGAACTCAGCTGCTACCCAAAAGGTCAGCAGTTCAAATCCACCAGCCACTTCTTGGAAACCCTGTGGGGCAGTTCTACTCTGTTCTATAGGGTCGCTATGAGTCTGAATCAACAGGATGGCAACGGGTTTTTTTGTTTGTTTGTTTGTTTTTGCTGTTGGTGTCTATTACAACTTTAAATAATATAATTACTATTTCTTCTTTGATTAATGTTAGAAGTGATTATAGATGAAGGTAGTGGTACTTCAGTGGTAGAATTCTCATTTTCCAAGTTATTTTTAGTCAATGCACCTTAAGCTCAATGACCACTTGTCTGTCAGTGGAGGTTTGTGTGTTTTTGAACAGGTTTCAGGGGGAGTTTCCAGACTAAGACAGACTAGTAAGAAAGGACTAGCAATCTAATTCCAAAAACTCAGCCAATGAAAACCCTATGGATTACAACAATTTGATCCTGTTGTGTCTGGGGTCGCCACGAGTCAGGGGGCTGACTGGATAGCAGCTAACAACAACAACATATCTCAAATAGACTAATTGCACCTCTTCTCTGCCCAATAGTGTCCCTATCCCTATGTTAGAAATATACGGTTTTTGTGTTGTCAAATTTCATAATTATTGCCTTCTGTTCATAACAACAATTCAATTTTTACAATTTTGAATATAGGTTTATTCTAAAACTAGAAACCAAAAACATTTTTAATATTATAATTTTGTAAATATATTGCATGTCAGTGGGCGGGGCCAAGATTGTGGAGTAGTCAGCTGTGTTCTGTGGTCCTTCTTACAACAAAAAACAGAAAAAACAAGTGAATCGATTGTATATGACTATCTAGGAGCCCTGAACACCAAAGGCAAAGTTGAGGGATCGGACTGAGTGGCGGGGGGATGGAGAAATGATTCAGAAGCAGTGAGGAGTTGCCAGATCTGACCAGGCTGGAGCCTGAAACCTTCAGGCTGGATCAGCTCCTGTGCACGGTGAGGTTACAGTGGCATTCTGGAGGCCTTTTCCACATCAGGAGAGGCACAGTGGCAGACAGTCTACTTGGCCATCCGGAGCCAGTGAAAAGCAGCACTCAAGTGGCTAAAGATAAGTACTTGCTTGTGGCCTACCGTGGGGATTTAAAAAAAACCACCCCATTTGGGAAAAACCTCTCTCCCATTTACCTCTTCCCTTTTCAGTCTGCACTGGGTCCTGGCCAGCTTCAGCGACTGTTGACTCCCCTGGGCTGGAAGTAGGACCTTCAGGTGCCCTGAGCCATTCTCCCAGCCTTGGAGAGGGAACAAATTAACAGGGAAAAAATAAGCTGCTGGCTCCACTAACCCAGGACCTCAGGGTTGGCACAGCTCCTTTGCCTAGGCACAGGCATAAGGGGTCCACAGACTTTGAATGCCTTTTACCCCTGCATAGACTTGTGTGGGTCCATTTCAACAGCTTAAGCCCTCACAACCACAGTACAACAGGGTATATACCTGAAGTCTAACTGCAACTGTTTCAGCTGTGAAGTGGCAGGTTTGTGATGTTTGACACTGCTCTGACCATTAAGTAGGCTCCTCACCTGCCCACATCAGGGGCTTGAGGACTGGTGGCTCCACCTACACCACCTAGCCGCCTGCTACAGGGGTCCAAGAATAAGTGGTGCCCCCCAGTCCTTACAGCCAACAGCATAGTGTGCTCACAGTCCAGCTGCAGACTTACCTACCTACTTGCTCTAGGAAACAGGGACACACTTTCCTTTCAGGCACTCAAGGGCACCTGTCAGCCCCCGCCTTACTCAGCATGTGACACCTGACTGCAGTCAGATACCTGTGCCTACCCCAGTCACCCTTGCCTGTTTAGGACTGTAGGTGAGAGCCTGCACCACACACTTGGTGACCGACTACCTAGACACTTGAGCTGAATCCATACAAGAAAATTTAACTGTCTCCTGGGATCACATACTTAGTCACAGATCTAACTACTTGGTGACAGGATGTTAGAGCTTCAAAGGCACCAATAATCAAACTAGTACACATGAGCAGCCTATTTGGGCATATGAAAACAAAACAAGAAGCTAGGACATAGTAAGAAAACATAAAATAAAATTATAATAACTTATTGATGGTTCAGAGACAACAGTCAGTATCAAGTCACATAAAGAAGCAGACCATGATGGCTTGGGCAAGCTCCTAAAATAAAGAATCAATAAATTTTCTGGAGGAAGAGAATTTCTTGGATTTACCAGAGGCAGAATACAACAGATTAATGTACAGAACTCTTCAAGAAATTAGAAAGGCAATTGTACAAAACACAGCAAAATCCAAGGAACACACAAAGCAGTAGCAAAACTTGAAAAGGTTACTCAACAGCATAATGATAAGTTAAATAGGCTGCAAGAATCCATAGAGAGACAGCAATCAGAAATCCAGAAGATTAACAATAAAATTTCAGAATTAGACAACTCAATAGAAAGTCACAGGAGCAGAATTGAGGCAGTAGAAGACAGAATAACTGACATTGAAGATAAAGCACTTGACATCAAATTATTAGAAATCAGATAAAAGAATTTAAAAAAACGAAGACACTCTAGGTATTACATGAGACTCTATCAAGAGAAGTAAGCTATGAGTGATTGGAGTACCAGAACAGGGGGGGAATAACAGCAAATACAGAGAAAATTGTTGAAGATTTGTTGACAGAAAATTTCCCTGATATCATGAAAGATGAGAAGGTATCTATCCAAGATGCTCATTGAACCTTACATAAGGTAGATCCAAAAGAAAGTCACCAAGATATATCATAATCAAACCTGCCATAACCAAAGATAAACAGAGAATTTTAAGACCTGCTAGGGATAAACAAAAAGTCATCTACAAAGGATAGTCAATAAGAATAAGCTCAGACTACTCAG
>NW_004447301.1:2361-3246 GCF_000243295.1 Trichechus manatus latirostris | reverse complement strand
CCCTGGTCTAGGAGTTTCTAAGCACAAGAACCTCGGGTCCAAAGGATACACTCTGCTCCTGGCATTGCTTTCTTGGTGGTATGAGGTCCCCCTGTCTCTGCTAGCTTCTCTCTTTTATATCTCAAAAGAGATTGGCTTAAGACAGGACCTCAACTTGTAACTGAGCCCTGCCTCATTAATATAACTGCCTCTAACCCTGTCTCATTAATATCACAGAGGTAGGATTTATAACACATAGGAAAACCACATCAGATGACAAAGTGGTGGACAGTCACACAATACTGGGAATCATGGTCTAGCCTAGCCAAGTTGATGCATATTTTTGGGGAATACAATTCAATCCATGATAGTGAGCCAGCATAGGATCTATCTGTGCAGTTGGAAACTCTGAGGGCCCTTTCTGACTTGGAGGAAGGGTCTTTCCTCTGGCAGATATTAGGTATCCGTATAAGCTTAGAGAGGATTCCCAGGACTGTCCTGGATAGCCAATTACACACAGTTCAGCTAGCAGAGCTTAAGGTTGTGAGGCTGACAACAGAAAGCAGGTGAGGGTGTAGGCCTTCTCCAAATGAAGTCTCCATAGATTGCAAGATCAATCCTATGGTTACTGTAAGGGCCTGTTAACACGATTCCCAGAGATGCCTGAGTAACTGACTCAAGTTGTAGTTATGTAGTTTAGGAGTGAAACCAGACAGTGTATGCCTTGAGAGCCTAAGCACTGAGTTCATGTCTGAATAGGCTGTATTGTACTGTGCTTTGTAGTCATATTGTTTATTGTATAACCCTAGGATTGTTGAGATACATCAGGCCCAGAAGACTGGTTCCTCGCACATATTCAAACTAGTTAATGTGAAGAACACTCCAATCTCTTATAAAATCAAAGGA
>NW_004447301.1:0-1315 GCF_000243295.1 Trichechus manatus latirostris | reverse complement strand
TATATTCCCAAACCATTAAGGTTTCTGCTAACACTGTGATTCTCAACCTTGGCTGCACATTAAAATCACCTGGAAGCTTTAAAAAAACTCCCAAAGCCCAGGCCAAATCCCAGAAATTACATCGCAATCTCTGGAGGTGGGATCTCGACATCCTTATTTTCCCGTTTATTTGGATGAAGTGAGAGGCATGTTTGGGTCAACGGGTGAAATCTATTAACCAAGGGAGACAGATGTGCATTCAGGATAAAGGGAGACCAGATGTTCACCAGACATTCGTTTCCAAAAGACATTCTTTTCCATCTGAAACACATTGGCCTGCAGCAGTTATTTCATGTCTCTTTCACCAAAGCCACCAAGAGGATTTAATGTTCTCTAAATAGATGGACCCTGGTTTAGCTCTTCTCGAAAGTTAAACCTGAGAGCAATGAATGGTTCCTTGTCCTCTGGATAGAACTCCCATTTAGCTCACTGAACTGCAGAAAGGTTTTTAAATAACCAGGTGATATCTAGGCAGGTGCCTTGTATCCAACATTAGTCTTCCCAAATGACCAGCCTAAGCCCGCCAGTTCTCCCATTTCTCCTTGAGCGCAGGGGGTTCATTTCTAACCTGTCAGCACAGGAAATTGCTGGCAGGTATCCGATTTCATGCACGAGCTGGAGAAACAAAGAGGTGATACTTTGAATACGAGTTCAGTTGGGACCAGAGAATTTCCCTCTAAATAAAGTCATTCCATTTTTGCACACTGAGAACCAAAGACAGCATCAAATTCTCAGAATGCTTCTGTGCAAAAAGGAAGACAAGCAATATTTTTAGTAAAATTAGTAAAGAGCCCATTTGATATATCTTCTAAATATAAAATCATGCAAATTTCTTCTTACATCTTCTTCAGAAAAGGACTGTTCACCTACTTCATTTCGTTTTCTCAATCATGTGGCAGACTGGGAATGAAAACATCATTTTTCTTGAATGCCTATTTGGAATCAATTGTTTAAGACTGAACATTTACATTTAGGAGTTTAAAATAATTAAATTACCATAAACTGAAGTGTAGTGAATATTAAAGAAAAGGCAGAACATTAGCTAGTCAAAGTCCTCTTCAATTCAATAAATATTGTTGACCACCTAATATGTACAAGGCCGGTGTATGGAATTAACTGGCTTCCCCTTCAGCTGCAGCATTTCCCAGTCATGCTCAGAGGGCTAATTTCAAGTTGATTAACAAACTTCTTAGTATCTTAGTTTTTGTTTTCTTGAATTATCTAATAACTTCACTCCTGTGAAGCTAGATTCTGCTATAGACATTCTTCAGGGACT
>NW_004447300.1:0-3326 GCF_000243295.1 Trichechus manatus latirostris | reverse complement strand
TTGTTGTTGTTGCCCTCGAATTGATTCTGACTTATTTTCCCTCTCTGTTCAATTTTCTTTTTAATCTAATCTTTTTTGGTTTATCTGTTGAGACTTTAATTATTAAAAGCTAATATAGAGTTATCCAGAACAGAATTCTTGTCCTTCCTTTTTTGAATCTAATCACTTGTCTGTGTATGCCAGAATGGAGAGGCAGTAAACACCACGTGACATGCTCAGCCAACCATCCCCAGCTACGCACTCCCTGCAGAGTAAATTGGGCAAGGAGAAAAGACACGGAAAACAAAACAGTCTGTCAAGTGAAGAGGGTGCTTGGCAGGTTTTCTATACAGAGACCATGGCCTGTTTTCAGAAGCCAAACTGAATGAAAAGAGTTTTAAAAGAGGCAAACCTTTGCAGAGTAGCCCTTGAAAGATTCTTAGCTGTTCTCTTGGGCAAAAAGAGACCAGTGAATCAAAGTTGCTTCCAAGTTCTTTTTTCTTATTTTCCTGACAGTAAGTAAAACTTTTGTACTCTTGACCTTGCGTAAGTTAACACGTAAGTTATATAGCCAAAGCCAAGCATCTTGAATGACATTAGTTTATTATATTATTCAGATATTTCTAAATTATCCTGTTTTATATTATAGATCTAATGAGTGATTTAATTTTTATAACTGAGTTATTTTAGTATATGTACATACTGTTTTAATGTGGTGATAAAAGAAAGATGGGCTTCAAAATGTGTGTAAATATTTTAAATTTATTTGTCAGACCAATACTTCTCTGAATGTCCTTTGAGAATTTGGAAGATTTTATCTCTTGGGAAGATGCAGTCGTTTGGACAATTTCCCTTTCCCTGTGTTTTATTTATTTTTTAAAAAATATCTTTGTGGTTTGCTTACTGAGCTATTCAAATAAACTCTGTATCCATTAAAAAAAAAATTAACTTTCTACTTTCTCAAGTTAGAATTTAGAAATTATTTTGGTATTTGGTAGCTTTACCTTTTCTTTTGTCAAAAACAAAACAAAAGGAAATACAGCAAGTTCTCTGAACATTTTAATTTCTATATAACATCAACATTTGCTTGGATGAATTTAAGTAACCAGAGTTGTAATACCAAACAATTACCTCTGGAATTTCTCATCAAAAACAGAAGAATCACTATTATACAAGATGATCTAGAAATCAATTACTCTAGTGATAATAATCAATGTTTTGGGGTTTTATCTGTATGTGTCTCAATACCTTCTTTATAAAAGGGAACCCATGAATTTAAAGAGGGGATTAGTTTTGGGGGATTCTAAGAATGATTATAATGTTATTCAACTTTGCCTTACTCAGTGGTTACTTAGATATTAAATAAGTGTGTCATTCAAAGTATGGATGTGCTTGTGGGCAATTCTCTGACAAGAAACTGGAAATGGTTTTATTCTTGTTATGCCTTTTATTTTTTTTAAACTAAGTAAAACATATAAGTGTCTTGTAGATTCTAAACACTGCTAACATCTTAGTCATTGATTTACTTTAGGCTGTTGTAATGTTAAGACATTCGGTAGAAAAAAGTGATTTCTGAGTGAGGGGAGGAAAGAACTCTCATACCATCTCCCTCACAGCTTCAAGAGCCTGGAGAGAAATACCAGCTGAGAGGACATATTATATTCATTAATACTTTATTTTCTTTTTTAAAAAAATCACTATTGAATATATTACTGCAATGTCATATAAGATATTAAATTAGTGCATATGAAAACTATTTTCAAGATGCTTTAAAGACTTTTTAAAGTGAACTTTTTTTTTTTGGTCTTCTTTTCCTACTTATTTCTCTACAATATTTACTTTACACCCTTTCCAGTAAAGAGGTTAACATGGTTAAGAAAGAGATAAGCATCTGTCAGCAAACTCAGGCTCTTCTGTGTAAGAATTTTCTTAAAAAATGGAGAATGAAAAGAGAAAGCTTATTGGTATGTTCACAATATTTCTTTCTCTATGTTTAGTGAATGAAAATCCATCATATAGTATTATGTTCTGTCTTTATTTTTTTTATGTTTACAAATTCTAATTTTTAATCACTGTGCTGGCTAGTTGACTTGGGGTTCTGAATATAATATTCTGTAAATATCACAGCATAAGATAGTGTCAGAATAAGATAATATTTATAGAAAAATGTGGAATTAAGTAGAGGACTCATATGACAGTTCATGAAAAATAAAGTAACATTTTCTAGAACTAGTTAGTCCCCAAATAATTAGTCCACTGTACTCTCATGGGGTTATTCTTATTTATCCTAGGCAATTTTAGTGTTAGGAGAGGAAAAAAAAAAGATATATACTGACAAAATGAAGTAGATTTTTAAATGGGAAAACCAAATTACATGGAAAACCACATGTACTGGGGGCATTTTAGTGAAGTTATTTTAAGTGGTTGTGCTGGGGAAAATAGGATAAAAAATTAGAGGACTTTTTGGTGATCTCTTTTCAAGGCTATGCATTTTGTAAACAAAGAGTGATTTCAGGGTGGCTCCCTAAGCAGGCAGAGTAATGATTGTCAATACCTTTACAGTCTGTTGAGTAGATGGACATGAACATTGGGACGAAGAGGCTTGCTATATATTGCTGTGAGATATATCTGGAGCTGCCTTGCAGAGCCATGTAGAGGCTGCAGTCTGTTTAAACATAGCAAATAACATTTTGGTAGGAGCTAGAGGAGTTCACGTCATCCTTTTAATTCTCTATGATAGCTCCTGAAACAGTTCAGTTCTAGTATTTTAGTTCTCATGTTGAAGAAGGATACATTTACATTGCTCATCCACTAGGATTAAATATATATATATATGTATATAAATTTTTTATCCTGAAATGTAGAAAGATTGGTATAATAAACACCTCCACACCCAATATCCAGATTTGACAGTTGTTAACATCTTGCCAAGGAGCCCTGGTGGGGCAGTGGTGAAAGTACTTGGCTGCCATCTTGCCATCTTTGCTTCATCTCATTTTCTACCTCTCCATCTCTCTCTCTCTTAAGATATATGACAATTCACTGCTAAATACTTCAGCTAGTATCTCCAAATATTAAAGGCATTTTCTCCTACATAACCACTTTCACACTTCAGTGTTTTATCACCACATTAACAATATCTCTATGCAATCATCTAATACCATGTCCTAAATTTCCTCAAAAAATATATTTAATTGGTTTGTTTAAACCAGGAATCAGTGAGACCAAACCATTGCTTTGTTGACTACTCCATGTTCTGTATACCTGATTGCTTCTTCATGGTATCATTTAACTAATTTCTTTACCGTCTACATTTCTTGTAAACAGAAAGTTAGATTGCAAGACAT
>NW_004447299.1:0-3210 GCF_000243295.1 Trichechus manatus latirostris | reverse complement strand
AACTAACTTCAAAGATCAGACAGAGTTATGTTTAGGGTAAATTAGTAATTAGTTTAAGCAGTCTTTAAGACAATGTCATATGAAATACCTGTGTAATGTTTGTAATCAAACTGTCACCCTCTTACGACGCAGAAAATTATGTATCTTAAAGAAACCAGATTCTCAGAGATCGACCTCATGGCTCAGACTCCGTTTTGTCTTTGGTTCCATTTCTGCTTCTGGGAAAGTGACTCATGACTGTTCATAGGTAAACCAAGGACGGGGCAGCTTGCCCTTGGGAAGAACACTTTGTATGTTTTAAACAGACTAACTGAAGACCTCCTACAGGAAAGGTCCATCCTGTAGTATCTTGCTAATCATTCGTTCTCTAATGAAAACTTGTCGTATGTAAATTTTTCTATATTTTCTGTTTCTTCTAGACAAACTTTGTGTGCTTCTTTTGGATATATGTTTCTGTATAGATATGTTTCTAATTTAGATGATTCCTTTCCAACTGATAGTGAATTTGTGTGGGCAATCTCTTGTTTAGATTCCTGACGAATGCCTAGACAATGCACTTTGGTAACTTTAGGATTACTTTTAAGTATTCATAGTAACAATGCTAGTAAATATTGAAAACGTAATGTTAAAATTGTAAAATGAAAGTCAGAAGAAAACTCATTGGTCCAACACGCAGGGTATGGTTGGTAGCTTTAATTCCTACTTATGGTATATCTGAGTTGGAGAAATCTTTAAGAAAATTTGTCAGTCACTATGGGACAAATAACAGATGAGACAGAAGCACAACAGTGATCTCTGGTCTCATAAGCCAAGGTGACATGAGATAACAAAATAACCTTAGATTTTTTTTTATTAGTCCAAGAAAGTGTAGTCTGTGCTGTAGACAAGATATACATAGAATTAGACAGCAAGATACTTGATTACACATTGTCATACCCTTACAAACACCAGATCTATTTGGTTAGTTACCATCAGGAATAAACACATGGGCTAGATCACTACTGCAAGGGATAGTAATATTCTTAGTCTACATCTTGATAGTATTAGGCATAATAAAATTTATCCTCTATTGTCTTACACACCTAAAAGGCAAAAGAAGGCCTCAGGCTAAAATGTTCATGTACATTGAGTCTGCTCACTCCAACAATGCCAATGATGAGAACATCGCTCTTACCTAATAACCTGGTGAAGAACCAGATGGTATCCGGTGGAAAATCAGCACAGTGAGTTTAAAGAGCCTGCAATGGCCGCCATCTAGGAGCTCGACTAAGTCCAGGTATTGATCATCGATGTGTTATCTCCAATCTCCGATCAAAATGCGGGACTGATTTAGGAAATAATACTGGAGTTATTATTCCCTCTCCTTGAGCATACAGGATGTGACCCAGCAGGAGCTGAGCTCACAAAGACACATCAACTGGGCCCTGAGATAAGACAACAGATGGACAATTTCAGAAATCATCTTAAGGAAGTTTTCACAAAAGGGCAATAAAATCTAACCCAAAGGACTTCTCACCTGTTGTCTTTTTCTATTAACATTCAGTGAATAGGAATTTGTTGGACCAATGAAGACCCTCCTGACTTTTGTAACTGAAACCCGTACCAATGATGGTTAAGAAACATGATTCAAAATGTAAGATTACATTTTCCAGCCACATCAGTGAAAAAGTGGCTCTTTCAATGATTCTACCCATTTTGTGATGTTGATATATACTGATGATTCTGTAACCTTCCTTGGACTCGGGCAGACATGGCTGTGGAAGCATGCTTGTCTGTTTTCCCATTCTTGCCTATTCTGTAATATTCTTTGGACTCGGGCAGACATAGCTGTGGCAGCATGCTTATCCGTTTTCCCATTCTTGCCTATTCTGTGATAGTCTCTGGACTCAGGCAGACATGGCTCTGGCAGCATGCTTGTCCACTTCCCACTTTTGTCCTTTTGAATATATGCCAAATACAACTTTCTTTTTACTTTAAAAAAAAAAAAAAATCAAAGGATGGAAAAAATATATAAAACAAACAGCAATCAAAAAACAGCATGAGTGGCAATACTAATCTCAGATAAAATAGGCTTTAATGTAAAATCCACCATAAAAGACAAGGACAGATATCATATAATGATTAAAGGGACAATCCACCAAGATGACATAACCTTAGAAAATATCTATGCACCCAAAGACAGGACTCCAAAATACATAAAACAAACTCTAACAGCACTAAAAAGAGAAACTGACAGTTCCACAATAACAGTAGGATTAACACACCACTCTCGGTAATGGACGGAACATCTAGAAAGAGACTCAAGATGCAAAGATCTAAACAAAAAAATCAAAGAACTTGGCCTCATAGACATATATAGAACATTCCACCCAAAGGCAGCAAAGTATACTTTCTTTTCCTACGCACATGGAACATTCTCCAGAATAAACCATATTTTAGGCCACAAAGCAACCCTCAACAAAATCCAATACACTGAGATAATACAAAGCATCTTCTTTGATCACAATGTCATAAAAGTAGAAACTAAAAACAGAAAGAGCAAGGAAAAACATCATATACATGGAAACTGAATAATATTTTGCTTAAAAACCATTGGGTAATAGAAGAAATCAAAGATGGAATCAAAAAATTCCTAGATTCAAATGAGAATGAAAACACATCATACCAAAACCTTTGAGATACAGCAAAAGCTGTGTTCAGAGGTCAATTAATACCAATAGACGCACACATCAAAACAGAAGAAAGGGTCAAAATCAAAACATTAGCCCTACAACTTGAACCAAATAGAAAGAGAACAGCAAAAAAGCCCACGGCCACCAGAAGAAAGGAAACAATAAAGATCAGAACAGAAATAAATGAAATAGAAAAACAGTAGAAAGAATCAATAAAACCAAAAGTTGGTTATCTGAAAGGATCAACAAAATTGACAAACCAATGGCAAAATTGACAAACCAATGGCAAAATTGACAAAAGGAAAACACAAGAGGATGCAAATAACCCAAATAAGAAATGAGATGGGGGACATTACAACAGACTCAACTGAAATAAAAAAGATCATAACAGAGTACTATGAAAAACAGTACTCCAACAAATTTGAAAACCTAGAAGAAATGGACAAATTTCTAGAAACACACTACCTACCTAAACTAACATAAACTGAGGTAGAAAATCTGAATAAACCCGTAACAAGAGAAGATATTGTAAAGGTAA
>NW_004447298.1:2037-3249 GCF_000243295.1 Trichechus manatus latirostris | reverse complement strand
CAGCAGAAATAGAGAATTATGGATCAAGGGCATCGTGCTAGCTGAACCTGCACAGCGTGGACATATTGAGACAAGCAAGCAGCATTCCCAGCTGAAACCCAACCCAGCTGGTGCAGCCAAGCAGGAGCAACTCTGGAGGACACACTTGGAGGACACACCTCCAGAGCAAGCCAGGACCGCTCCCAGGCCTGTGAAAGTTAAGTGCATGCACCCAGTCTACCACATGCTCCCCAGCCTCCAGAGCCAGAGCTCCACGTGCCTGAGGAGCACTCCAACTCTCCTTACCTATTCCTTTTCCCTTCTCATGACTCAGTCCAGCAGCATTCAATACTGCCATGCCCCCTGAGCCAGGAACTCATGGTCCCACTCCGGAGGCACCCACTCCTCATCCAGCAACTAGCTCCTGGGGTACACAGATTTGCAGCATCTTCCACTTCCTCCAGTTATCTATGCCAGTTCCCGGCTCTCCTAGCCGGCTCATTGTGGCCATATTGAGCAAAGCAAGCAGCATTCCCAGCTGAAACATACTCCACCTGGTGCAGACAAACAGGAGTGACCTTGCACTCACGGCCAAAGTCAGGCAGGGGTTCTTCATGTCCTGTGAAAGTTAACTGCACCCACCTCACTCACCGTCCGCACAACCCAGCCCCCTGTGCTGAAGATCTATGGGCCTAGGAGATTCTCCCACCCACTTAATTCATCTCTCCCTCTCTGTTCACAACTGCAGCCTGGTGGCATTCACCACCACCCTGTCCCATAAGACGGGAGCTCAACCACCCATGCCAGGGGCCTGAGAGTCAGTGTTGCTACCCACTCCATCCAGCCACCTGTGCAGTGGCCTGAGGACCTGTGGCACTGCCCAATCCCTCCAGCTGACAGCACTGGATGCCCAAGGATGCTCCCTCACCATACACTCTACTGGTCAGGGGCATGCCCTCCAACTGGGTTATCAGTGGGCAGGCGACTTTCTCCCTGCCTTGTCCTCTGTGTTGTCCTCCCTGAAACTGGAGGCTTGCGCTGACTCCAAAAACCCCTGCACCACCCTGCCTGCCCAGGATTGTCAGTGAGAGTCTCCGACCACCCATCCAGTGATCAACAACTAGTTCACCTTCACCCCAACCAACCATCAAGCGGCATACACACACAACAGCCAACCTAATGACCAGGGAGAACACTCTGCCCCCACAACCAGGAGATCAGCAGGACAGATAC
>NW_004447298.1:0-1096 GCF_000243295.1 Trichechus manatus latirostris | reverse complement strand
GTGTAAGATGAGAAGAGATCCATCCAGGAAGCTCAAGGAACCCCACACAGGATAAATCCCAAAAGAAAGTCACCAAGACATAATAATCAAACTTGTCAAAACCAAAGACAAAGAAAGAATTCTGAGAGCAGCTAGGGAAGAATGAAAAATTGACTACAAAGGAGAAGCAATAAGACTTAGCTCTGATTACTCAGCAGAAACCATGAAGGCAAAAAGGCAATGGGCTGACATATATAAAGCCTTGAAGGAAAAAAATTGCCAGCCAAGAATTATATATTCAGCAAAATTTCCTTCAGATATGATGGTGAAATTAGGACATTTTCAGATAAAAAGAAATTAAGGGAATTTGTAAAAACCAGACGAAACTTACAGGAAATATTAAACGAAGCCCTCTAGCTAGAGAACCAACAACATCAGACAGTAATTCGAGATTAGGACACTGGACAGATAAACCAGAATCCAACCCAGATAAGGAGTTCTCAAAAAATAAAACAAAGCTAGGACTGCGAAGCTAAGATGGCAGACTAGTCAAATGCACTAAGCCATCCCTCTACAATAAAGACCAAAAGAAATCAGGTAAAACTGATACTGATGTCAATCCTGGAACTCTGAACCTTAAAAGAAGGGATAAATTATTAGGTTGAAAGCCACTGAGAAGAAACTGTTAGAAAATGGCTAACTAGAAGATACAGAATGGAGGTCTCTGGTCAACTGGCAAGACACAGCATGGCTATCTTGGAATAAAGCCAACAATCCTGCACGAAGAACTCAGAAAGACACCTTCATGTAATTCCCAATAGAAATAGAGGCACAACGGGGACACATCCAGGGCTAAGTGAGACTACATTTACTGGCTGCAGCTCCAAGAAGTGCCCAGACACTCTCACATGGTAACCACGGGAGCAAGCTCCTAAAACTCCCACCAGTCTGGTGAATACCGGGGAGAACGACCACATCCAGGCAGCCCCAACTGCTGGGGACCACAGTACGAATCCACCCTATTGTCCTCCTCCATCTAGCCCCATCCATCCCCCCGCTTCTCTCCTCCACCCCCCTGAGCACTGGGCCCACGAGCAGGACTATCCATATCCCTGGG
>NW_004447297.1:1379-3258 GCF_000243295.1 Trichechus manatus latirostris | reverse complement strand
AAAAAATATTTTTTACAAATAGCTTTGGGATATCTCATTTTTGGAGGTCATTCATTTGAAATGTTATAAGATAAATATAACAAAAATGGAGAAACTGAAACCATTAGAAATAAGAATGGAAAGAATATTCCCTTCCTCCTTTAAGCATACATTGTTACTTGAGATTCAATAGATTTTAGATACCCTAAATCTTATCTTCTAATTTTTAGTCCCTAGTCCCTTAACCTTAACACTATGCTTTCACTCTGGAATGTCTTGTTTTACCTTTCAGTTAGTTAAAATATTTATGGTATCATGTTTCTTCCTTAGATTGTGAATTCATAAAAAACAAGAGTCATGTATCTATATCTTACAGTTCATTGAATTCCTTTTTGATAAATAAACCATAATTCCAACTACTGGTTGTATTCTGTTCCATTTTGATAGATAGGTGGAACTACCTGATAAATGGCTGAATGGTTACAAAGTATCGCATTATTCTGGTTGATGGCAGCTTTACATTGTAAAATCCCATGTATTGAATCCACTCTTTTAATGCAGAGAATTGAGTTATTTTTGAAAACTTCAAATGCAACTGTTATATTTATATATCTTGCACTTTATATATAGCATGGACTTAAAGATATTTTTGCCCATTATTTCCTCCTTTATAAATTGCCTGCTTATATCTTGTCTATTTTTAAGTTGAACTTCCTACAGTTTTTTTTTATTGGTTTGTAATAGCTCTTTATATATTGGCAATATTAATCCTTTGTCTGGAATACATTTGGAGATAGTTTTTTCCACACTTGATGTTTGCTCTCAATTTTGCCTGTGGTGTCCTTTGATAACAGAAAAATTAAATCTGTATGTAATCAAGTCTGTCACTCTTGCCCTAATTATTTCTCTTTTTGTGTCATTAATATGTCACTTCTCATTCTTGTTTTTCTAAGCTATATCCCACTCCTTCCTAGACTTATGTAGCTGTTTCTGTTTGTTTGTTTTTGGAACTCCTATGCCTTAGACTGGAAACCCTGGTTGCGTAATGGTTAGTGCTGTGGCTGCTAACCAAAGTTTTGCAGTTGAAATCTGCCAGGTGTTCCTTGGAAACTCTATGGGGCAGTTCTACTCTGTCCTATAGGGTCGCTATGAGTCGGAATTGACTTGATGGTAACGTGTTTGGTTTTTTTTTAATGCCTTTTACTGAGGATGTTTTTTGTTTATTTAATCAGTGGCTGTTCTAGGGTTTGCAGTGTTGATTTTTAACTTATCATATATTCCTTCAAATAACTTTATACCGGTTTCCATTTCATGTAAGAACCTAACATTTCATTTTTCCCTTCCTGTGCTTTGTGCTATTATTGTCATACATTTTAGATTTACATATTTATAAACCCCACAATATAATTTATTATTTTTGCTTTAAACAGTTAATTATCTTTTACCTAGCCTACATTTTATTTTTTTAGTTTTAACAATATCAAACTTACAGAAGAGTTGCAAGTACAGTACAAAAAACTTTTTTTCCGGAACAATTTTCGAGTAAGTTGCCAACATGATGCCTCATCACACCTGAATATTATTGTATGTATTTCCTGTAAACAAAGACATTCTCTTATAGTCGACCATTGAAACCCTCAGACCCTATTCAGGTGTCTCCAGTTGTCCCAATAAAGCCCTTCATAACCAAAGGATCCAATCCTGAATCACATGTTGTAATTGGTTGTTATATCTCCTAAGTCTCCTGGTGGTGCGGTGATTAAGAGCTCAGCTGCTAACCAGGAGGTCAGCAGGTTGAATCCACCATCCACTCCTTGGATGCCCTATGGGGAGTTCTACTCTGTTCTATGTGGTTGCTAATTCAGAATCCACTTGACAGCAGTGGTATATATATATATAT
>NW_004447297.1:0-1185 GCF_000243295.1 Trichechus manatus latirostris | reverse complement strand
AAGGTGTGCGTCAGGGTTGTCTCCTGTCACCGTACCTATTCAGTCTGTATGCTGAGCAAATAATCTGAGAAGCTGGACTATATGAAGAAGAACGGGGCATTAGGATTGGAGGAAGAATCATTAACAACCTGCGTTATGCAGATGACAAAACCTTGCTTGCTGAAATTGAAGAGAACTTGAAGCACTAACTGATAAAGATCAAAGTCCACAGCCTTCAGTATGGATTACACCTCAACATAAAGAAAACAAAAATCCTCACAGCTGGACCAATGAGCAACATCATGATAAATGAAGAAAAAATTGAAATTGTCAAGTATTTAATTTTACTTGGATCGACAATCAACACTCATGGATGCAGCAGTCAAGTAATCAAACGATGCATTGCATTGGGCAAATCTGCTGCAGCAGACCTCTTTAAAGTGTTGAAAAGCAAAGCTGTCACCTTGAAAACTAAGGTGTGCCTGACCCAAGCCATGGTATTTTCAATCACCTCATATGCATGTGAAACCTGGACAATGAATAAGGAAGACTAAAGAAGAATTGACACCTTTGAATTATGGTGGGGCAAAGAATATTGAATATACCATGGACTGCCAGAAGAACAAACAAATCTTTGTTGGAAGAAGTACAACGATAGTGCTTCTTGGAAGCAAGGATGGTGAGACTACGTCTCAGGTCCTTTGGACATATTATCAGGAGGGATCAGTCCCTGGAGAAGGACATCATTCTTGGTAAAGAAGAGGGTCAGCAAAAAAGAGGAAGACCCTCAACAAGATAGATTGACACAGTGGCTACAACAATGGGTTTAAGCATAACAGCAATTTTGAGGATCGTGCAGGACCAGGCAGTGTTTTGTTCTGTTGTACATAGGGTCGCTGTGAGTTGGAACCAACTTGACGGCACCTAACAACAACAACAACATATATAGTCTCCTTTAGTCTGCAACAGTTTCTCAGTGTTTGTTTGACTTTCATGGTCTTAACATGAAGATTAGGACAGCTTTATTGTGGAATGTCTCCAAATTTGGGCTTGTTTTGTGTTTCTTTATGAATAGATTCAGGTTATGCATTTTTGTTAGGAATACCACAGATGTGATGCTGTGTTTTATTGTATCCTTTTGTTGTTGCATTCTTTTAGTGACCCAGAATTTGGATTTGACTCAACAGCAACAGGCTTGGTTTTTTT
>NW_004447296.1:2918-3202 GCF_000243295.1 Trichechus manatus latirostris | reverse complement strand
GCCAGAAGTTTGGCAGTTTGAATCCACCCAGAGGTGGCTTGGAATATAGGCCTGGAAATCTGCTTCCAAAGGGTCACAGCCTTGAAAACCCTATGGGGCAGTTCTACTCTGCAGACCTGGGGTCGCCATGAGTCAGAATTGTCTCTATGTCAACTAACAACAACAATACTGTATTTTTAAACTAAGAGAAACACACTGAACAGATGAAAAAGTGGATGCACTAGGAAGCAAGTCAGAGTAAAATAAAGTATAAAGGCAAAAGAATAGAGGAAAACTCTGGAAGA
>NW_004447296.1:0-1145 GCF_000243295.1 Trichechus manatus latirostris | reverse complement strand
GACTCAAAACTTCCCTATGTACAACAGAACATAACACTGCCTGGTCTTGCACCAACCTCACAATCGTTGTTATGCTTGAGCACACTGGCAGCACCTGTGTCAGTCTATCTTGTTGAGGGTCTTCCTCTTTTTCGCTGACCCTCTACTTTAGCAAGTATGATGTCCTTCTCCAAGGACTGGCCCCTCCTGTTAACCGGTCCAAAGTATGTGAGATGAAGTCTCGCCATTCTTGCTTCTAAGGAGTATTCTGGCCCAATTATGTACCCATTTTATATGTAAAAGTAATGATTTGTATATAATTTTGGCAATTAATAATTATAAAGTAATTTAGGTATTCTTTGTTTTTTAAATAAAGGTAAGTAAAGAAGAAGGGTGGAGAGGAGCAAGAGGCCATATAAGTGTGGTTAAGGGAGAACATGGGATTTGGGGGATGACATGAGGACTGTGTCCACCCCAGTTGCTCTTGGGCAGACTTCCTGCCCAAGCTTACAAGGTCTTAAGGGAGACAGACATTTACTATGTAATGCAAAGGAGCAGCCATTGAGACAAGGGAAGGGAGCTGACACTAAGGGGTTGTTATAAATGCAAATGGTATTCTTAGACCCAACAACTCATTACTTAGAATATGCGAGAAGAAAAAAAGGCAAGTGTAATTTAAAATAAGATTTCTGAAAAAAAATCATTGAGTACTTTTTCAATCTTATAAATGCCTCCTACTATCTAAGTTGACTAAAATGTCAATTTTAAGATATCCAAATATTTTGTTGGTAATATTTGTTATTCAAAATAATATTGAAAATATGTGAGAAATGGCACGTGATAATCAAATTATATAGTTGTTATTTTTTTCATATATTATGGTTTAGTGAAAATGACACTTCAGTAAAATGCCATTGGAGAAAGTATAACTGAATGGGAAGGAATAGAACAGTCAAATCTAAGAAAACTAGGATTAAAAGGACTGGAAAATAAACATCAGTTTCTTATCAGTTATTATTATTATCTTTAAGGAGAATAAATTGGGGCTGGGAAGGGAACTTTTGGATTTTACTTTGCACACTTCTGTAGTAATTTGAATCTTTCACAACAATAATGCATTCTTGCAACACTATGTATTCAGAAAACAATACATTTTTCCAAATCTA
>NW_004447295.1:1754-3199 GCF_000243295.1 Trichechus manatus latirostris | reverse complement strand
AGCACAGAGTAGAACTGCCCCATAAGGTTTCCAAGGAGCGGCTGGT
Organism: Trichechus manatus latirostris; assembly: GCF_000243295.1. Classification (NCBI taxonomy): domain Eukaryota; kingdom Metazoa; phylum Chordata; class Mammalia; order Sirenia; family Trichechidae; genus Trichechus; species Trichechus manatus. The sequence goes on along the minus strand of NW_004447295.1, from coordinate 3,153 downwards.
GGATTCCAACTGCCGACCTTTTGGATAGCAGCCGAGTTCTCACCCACTGCGACACCAACGCACTTGAAATACACAGTGGCTGCAAGAATGAACATAGCAATGATCGTGAAGATGGCACAGGACCAATCAACGTTTGTTTCTGTTGTACATGGAGTCAGAGCCTACCGGACAGCTACTAACAACAAGGAGGTCTAGAAGGTTTTGAAGTGAATGAGAGAACGACCAAAGCCATGCTTTGGAAAATTAACGTGGAATCTGTGATTAAACTGGATTGATGGAAAGAAATGGGAAAGGAGAAAACGAGTTAAGATGGTCTGTCAGTCGTCCGGATAAGAGGTTGGGGGGAGGGGAACTAGGGTATCTGTCCATGGAGATGCAGTCGGTGGAGATGCAGCAACCGGGTGTGTGCAGACGTGGGAAGGAGCGGGAGTTGGAGGGCGGCGGGTGGAGGAGTGGATACAAGAAGATTGAATGCACACCATGCAGCATCTACCCCGAACGGTACCTTCGTGTGGAGACAGCTGGAAGATCCGAAGTATGGAGCCCAGGTACCTGAGAGAGAGCGTGGAGGTAGATAGAAATAGACCCCTTGAGGTCGAGTCCATTCCGACTCACAGCGACCCTATGGGACAGAGTAAAACTGCCCCACTGGGTTTCCCAGGCTGTAATCTTTAAGGAGGGGCCTTGGTGGCGCAATGGTTAAGAGCTTGGCTGCCACAATTGTTACTAAGAGGTCAGCGGTTCGAATCCACCAGTAGCTCCCCGGAAACCCTATGGGACAGTTCTACTTTGCCCTATAGGATCGCTATGTCAGAATCAACTCCACCGCAAGAGCAATCTTTAATAAAGCCAACTGCCGCATATTTCTCCACCAGAGTGGCTGGTGGGTTTGAACCAGGGCTTACAACTGGTTCCTTCTGGTTTGAACCCCTGCTGAAAAATTGCGTTTCTAACAAGTTCCCTGCTGAGAATTTCCATTTCCACCCCAGATATACTGAATCAGAATCTACATTTTTAACAAGATTCCCTAGGTGATTCTTGTGTATAACTTCCTGGGAATTTGTTAGAAATGCAAATTATCAGCAGGGGTTAGAACCAGAAGAACCTTTTCGAAGCCCTGGTTTGAACTGCCGAGGACTTCCGGTTAGCAGCGAGCGCTTAACCACTGCGCCACCAGGGCTCCTTGATAGAAATAGAAGGCGTAGAGGATTCCTGTAGGAAGTTCCCCACCACAGTGGCCTAAACTCTAAACGAGAAGGAATCTGTTTCCAGGTCCCCCGAGAATAGGTCACTGAAGAGGGTTCGCGGCTACTGCGGAGGGGCCAGCGGAGGGGCCGAGCGGCTTGGGACCCGCAGCCCTGCTCCCTGCCCGGGACCGGGAGGTGGCAGAGCGCGCCCC
>NW_004447295.1:0-1153 GCF_000243295.1 Trichechus manatus latirostris | reverse complement strand
GGGGAGCGAGAGCAGAGGTTGATTTGAGGGGAAAGTCCCCACTTGGCGAATTGGATGCTGCCTGTTAAATGCGTTTGTTCCTTTAAACATTCCAAACATCTGTTGCTGAGAGACACTCAGTCCTCAAGAAACCCCACCTACTGGAGATGTATGCAGTGTTGGAGGTAAATGCGCAAAGTCTGAGTGCACAGGGATCAGAGTAATCAGTTCTGCCCGAGGGGTGACGGGGCCTTCGCAAGAGCTGGGCCTGGCAGAATGTGTAGGAGTGCAGAGGAAAGATACGAGCATGTGCAAAGGCCCAGAGCTGTCAACTTGCTTGTTGGCCAGCGGAACTCCCGGAGTTGGGTGCCTAGAATACAGGATGAGTGATTGCTGTGTTCTCCCAAATTTGCATCAGTGCTAAACCAGTTGCCGTGGAGTCGATTTTGACTCATAGTGACCCCAAGTGTGTCATAGTAGAACTGTGCTCCTTAAGGTTTTCAGTGATTGATTTTTCAGAAGTAGATGTCAGGCCTTTCTTCCGAGGCTCCTCTGGGTGAACAGTAAATCCTCCAACCTTTTGGTTAGCAGTCAGGCATTAACAATTTGTACCACTTGGGAACTCCACATCAGTGCTAACACCTGTAAATTGGCTAGTCCCCTGAAATAAAGGAGCCCTGGTGGCACAGCGGTTAAGAGCTCAGCTGCTAACCAAGAAGTCAACAGTTCAGATCCACCAGCCACTCCTTAGAAACCCTGTAGGGCAGTTCTGCTCTGTCCTCTAGGATTACTATAAGTCAGAATTGACTCTATGGCAATGGGTTTTGGGTGGCGTAACAGTTAAGCACTCGGCTGTTATCCAAAAGCTTGGCAGTTGGAACCCATTCAGTGGCATTCAGGGAGATAGACCTGACAATCTGCTTCCATAAAGATTACAGACAAGAAAACTCTGTGGGGCAGCTTTACTCTGTCACGTGAAGTCCCTATGAGTTGGAATGTACCCGATAACACATAACAACACCCACCACTAGATTTTAATCTTCTTGAGGACGGGTACTTTGTGGTGTTTGTTGCTGCATACCCAAGCTCCCAGCACGGTGCCTCATTTGTTAAAGAACTGTGTTGTCTGGAGGACAAGCTCTGATACCTAGTACAATAATGGTCACACAAAAAC
>NW_004447294.1:2184-3259 GCF_000243295.1 Trichechus manatus latirostris | reverse complement strand
TAATGATATGTGGAAAGGCCTCAGAGACAAGACCAGGGAAACATATTGTCTCCAAAAAGAAGTTCATTCATGAAGGAAGTATTTTTATTTTTATTTTTACCAAAGAGAGCAGCTTCTCTTTGTCTCAAATGCTAAAAATATGTGTCAGAAAATTATCTTAACTCTTAATTATTTGGTTATATGATATTGAGAAACTCTGGATAAGAGCTGAAATCTCCACTTAGTCCTTTGGATACTTAGAAACACCCAAAGTTTTGCCAAATGAGTTTTTATTTTATTTCTATTTAGAATTCCAGCCCTGTGTAGATACTTTATATTTACAATACATGATACGGAAGACGTAAGTTGCAGGTAGTTATGATGATCAAACAGTATATAAGCAGACACACACATATACAAGCATATATACATTTAATAGACACAAATAAAGTCTTAGAATTTGTTGTTTACAGCTGAAGTTTTTTCTTTTGAAATTGAAAATTTACATTTCGCCTCTCTTTTTAGGGATGACGTAAGATTTTTCCCTATGAGAAGTTGACAGGGAATCTCTGGGTAACTCTGCAGAAATTGCAGCTCAGGGAATTTGGGATTGTGTTGATATGCAAGGTCAAAGTATTCTCTTTCTTCAAGTCTCCTCAATGGAAGAGGCATAGACCATAAATATGGTTTACCATGTTCCTGTGTTCTCCTATTCACAACACCACACAAATTCTCTTCCAGCTCCAAACACCATTGTGGCAGTGCCTTCTAGGATCTAGGTTAAAACAAGCATTTCTACTTCCTCTAACCTTCTAGTCTAATTTAAACATCTCGTAGTAAAATATGAAGCATTTATGTTTTAATACATATTTATCTGACAGAAATATGGGTATACACTTTAAAAATATTCTCTATGCCTTTACCTTAAACTGAGCTGTATAAGAAATCAAGAGGAATTCAACCTACCATGACTTAGGTATTAGAACAGCCCAATTCACAACCTATATCATGGGGATAGCACAGGACCAGACGGTGTTTCACTAGCTGTGCATGGGGTCACCATGAGTTGGGGCCAACTTGACAGCACCTAACAACA
>NW_004447294.1:0-867 GCF_000243295.1 Trichechus manatus latirostris | reverse complement strand
CAGCCAGAGAGCTTGAGGCCTGAGATAAAGGGAGATGTGATAACAATGATAACTAGGAATCTCCTCTTGTAACTCTCAGAGTGACTCCATATGAGATATTTAGTCTCTTCCCAACACCGGTCCCCCATCAGGACACCTCCGTACTATGTATTTCTGCTCCAAAATGTTCTACTCTCGTTCCTCCTTTCCTGGCAGAACCACCAGGGGAAGTGGGGATTCAACTCATATGCCCTTTAACTTGGACTTTTCTATATATACTCTGATGGACTTATCCTATCATTCCTTAGGATTCTAACAAAGGATGTTTCCCAATGAATAGGCTCTAAATTGGCTAAGCCTCCCTTCTAAGATTGTAATGATTACCATGTTTATTTCAAGATAGCTGACAGATCCAGAGATACAAATTAAAGCTATCTTGGAATCCTTTAGAAGAGTGGAAATTTTTGCCCTTCAAAGTTATCATGGACAAAATGAAAAAGAACAAATTTGTAAGGCCAAGAAGTTGATTTGCATTAGAAACCTTACCTTGTTTTCTCGATTTTGGTTACTAGCAACCATGCAATATCCCATTAGGAAACAAACCTAAATTTTCTCAGACAACATTCGATGAGATATTACCTAAATGACCACGTGTGGAAAAGTAATTATTGTATGAGTCATTCAGATCCATAAAAACAGGAGTTTATTAAGTCTTGGGACAATGACTGATTTTAATGAGGTTTACTGTGGAGAAATGATTGCACTCTTGTTTAAGTAATTATGCTGAAAGTTATTTATTTTTCCCATCAGATACTGATGAAACCAGCGCTGGCAATATCAAGATGTTCTTACTGATGTAATAGATCGACTACTAAAAGTTGGTGAAAT
>NW_004447293.1:1732-3248 GCF_000243295.1 Trichechus manatus latirostris | reverse complement strand
TCCATCCATCCATCCATCCATCCATCCATCTCTCCATCTGTCCATCCATTCATCTAGTCAGCAAATCAGAAATATATAATATTAATCCTGAAGGTTTTGCTATTGTATGTCTCCTGATCACTATGTTTTCCATATATGGATTATTGAAACTAAACACATTTTCCTTTCTGGAAGAAAAATACAGTATAAGCTTTCTGAGGCTTTGAAATAAGCCTTAGGATCTGAACTTAAATTAACTGAGTTTTGAGGCATGTTGATAAATAATAGGAAAAAAAATACACATATACCATCCAGATAGAAAATACTTAAAATTCAAGCTTGCAATTCCTATTAAATTTCTTTCTTGTGTTACTACCCTAATAGTGTTTTACATAAGATCGTTTGTCTACATAACATGTCCTTATTAAATTTAATTGATAGCTAAGAGAAACAAAAAATGTAGGTTACCAATTTGAGGAAATTAGCACTTGAGTAAATAAGAATCCAGTGAAAGAAACAAACAAACAAAAAAATCCAAAACAACCACAGTCAAAACAAGATTATTAAAGTACAGAATGTACTTTGGTTATTTATTTTGACCAGCGTAGTTTGAGCTTAATTATTTATGATAATAGTATACTTACAAATGTACTGTAGGCTATTTTGTAGAGTAATGAAGTTTTATAATAAGAGCAGCCAATGCATTACTTTGCTTGCAAATCTTTTCTGAGAAGCTAGATGTAATATCTAATTTTTCGAATTGATAATTGTATTTGCGGCTTAGTAAGGTTTGGGTGTACACTAGTTTGCCATTTTCATATCTCCAGATGCTGTATTTATTTTTTGCTGCCATGTTTGTGCATGTGAGTTATGAATAAGCAAGCAGAATGAAATCTATCTCAATATGTACACAGACTCTCGTGATAAAAAGCCTTACTAGGCCATAGATTCATGTTGGTCCTAATGTTTCCTGTTACTGAATAGCATAGTTTATTGTTTCTATGTGTCACTCTGTATCCTGTGGAGAAGCTGGGGGCAGTGGACAGCCTATGATTACTCTTTGGTCCCCGGCTTCATTAGTACCTTGTAATAGTTGAACAAAACACTGTGTATCTGCAGGTATGCCTTAAATAATATTCATAATGCCTTTAGGGAAACACAGTGTCATCTATATAATGTAGAAGTTTGTAATCATTAAATTAGAGGATTTTAACTGATGTCACTATTGCCTGTAATTTCATTGATTTCCCCATAAGCAAATGGTATATCAAGGTTTCATAACTTTTGCTCTACTCTCTAATGGAGTCTTCACCTCACACCCCTTCTGCACCCTCCATCCTCACCCTCATCATTCACCAGTGCAGATTCCAGTTCTGAGATCTTCTGGGTTTGTCTCAAGGTTACTATTCACCATTGATCTAGGTGAGAAAAGAGGGACTAGAACATTCTCTGGAAAAGAGTATGCAGAAGGGATGAAGAGAAGCAGGCAAGGGGCAGCCATCCTGCTGACCTTTACCCACCACTGGGAAATAATACC
>NW_004447293.1:0-642 GCF_000243295.1 Trichechus manatus latirostris | reverse complement strand
CATATCTTTGCTCATTGCATTGCATCTGCTTGTACTTCATGTATCTTCCTCAGTCAACTGACTGATTCCTTTCCCTGTTCTAAGACTGGGATTGCAATAATTTCCTCTGATCCTTCTTCTCGTTGCTCCCATATGACCTGGTGCATATCTTTATCACAGATCATTGTAAATTCTAATCGAGTTTACCTGTCTAACACTCTCACTCTTTTGACCAACAAAACCTAGTACCTAATTTAATTTCTGATATAAATGAGATATTCAGTATTTTTGTAATTGAATGAGTGAATAAAGTAAATAAATCATGGGCATGGGGTCTATTTGTTGTTCAGTGAGTGATAAAGATGCAAGAACTCTTCCATGAAAAACTTTGGTTTAATTAACCAATATAAGTAAATAGGTGAAAGTATTGTATAAATAATAGGACAGTAAATAAAATAATGAAAAACCTGAGGATAATGACATATCAGAGGCAATATAATATAGTAGATAAAAGCAGGGAATTGGGAGCAAGACTGTCTAGGTACATATCCTGATTTTTTACTGGCTGTGAGACCTTAGGCAAGTTACTAAATATCTTTGGGCCTAAGTTTCTTCACCTGTAAAATGCAGATTATAATCATATCTTCTTTGTGGAATTACTAT
>NW_004447292.1:0-3260 GCF_000243295.1 Trichechus manatus latirostris | reverse complement strand
TATTGGACTAGTCCCTTTGAGGCCAGGAGGACATATATAAGAGCACTGTAAGGAGGATGGGGAGGAGGAACTATATAGTATATGAGGTTTGGAAGGTACTAGGTACACAGGGCCTGGGAAAAATGACGGCTTTAGGAAGAATGGGATATTTCAGTGCTTTGAGTTAAAGCCCACCCCCCAAACAAGGATATTTGCATTTTAAAAAAAGAGCATGGAGAGGACAAAGTCTATACCAAGGCATTAGCAATGGTGACTATCCAGGTACCAGTGAGGAGAGTAATGGGTGGCTTGGGAGAAGCAGGATAAATGTCAAGACAGTCTGTCTCTACATGAAACCTGCCTGACATGTCCTGCCACAGAAACCAGGGTATAAAAGGTATACCTATGCAAAGCATCATGGGTCTCCTCCAGCCTACTTGGTCCAGCTTCATGGGGATGTTCTGTGAGATGAACAGAGAGCGGCATTTTTCCAGAAGGATTTTTAGGGGTGAAGTCCTTGTAGATGGTTCAGCTGGAGGAAAGAAGGCCTGCAAAGAACATCAATCTGGATTAGTTACTCAGTGGGGTTGAGGAGTAGATCACCCTTTGGCTCAAACAGCAGAGCTTTCAGTTTGAGAATGTCACCTGGTCAAGCTCCCAGCTCCAGGCAGGTTAACATATGTTATCAGTAAATGCAAGCCAAGATTTAACTATTAAAAGCCTAAAAGAAATCAGGCAATGGAGCATACGAAAATCAGGCAACTGATCTAAAGAAAATAGCACCTACTTCTTTCTCCTTTCTAAGGCATTTCTGTGTGTTTTATTGGTATTGGAATGGGGCGGTAGAGGATTCTGCATTTGACATAAACTCTGACATTTACTTAATGTGAGACCCAGGGCACATGACTTCATCTCTCAGAGCCTCAGTTTACTCTTCTGCATAAAAGGAATAGTGATAGTACCTACTTGCAGAGTTGCTGGATGAGGACATGAGGTAATGCACATAAAGTACATAATAAAATTCTCAAAAAAAAAAAAACTGAGAGAGAGAAACCAAGAAACACTCTTTGCCAAAAACATATATTAGCTAAAACCAAGTCCCTTCCCTTTGACATCAACATAGTCTGCTGCTTTCATCCCAAATCCTTCTTTCTTTCCCAAAATCCTGAACTTCAAGTAGAAAAAAGGGAAAATAACTAACATCTTTGAAGCATCTAGTATGCATCAGATACCCTACTGAGCATATTTATGCATGATGTCTCATTCAGTCTTCATAACTAATTCACAAGGTAAATAGCAGCCATTTTACAGGAAGGAAACTAAGGCTCACAAAGGAGAAATACAGAACTAGTAAATGGTAGGTCTATCTGACTACAGAGTTACCATGCCACCTTTCTGGACAAGATAAAAATATATAGACACACTACAGTTTTCTTCCACAGGAGGATCAGATGTAGGGGACAGTTAACAGTTTGGATGATCCAGGGAAGTGTCTCTGCCCAGTCATTAACCCATTTCCCCAGCAGCAGAGACCAGTTCCCAAAGGCAGTTCATCTTTGTGAACAGCAAAGTTCCTTGGGTAGTACTGAAAAATACAGCTACAGAAGGTATAAGAGACTGTACTGAATCTGTATGAATCTTAATATGTGGTCTCAAGGTTGCATTTTACAACCACTCTCCCCAGTTGTAATTTATTTGTCTCATAGACCTATAAACTGTTAGAACTGGAAGCTTCCTTATAGGTCATCCAACCTAATTTCCTCATTGAACAGATGGGGAGGTGGGGAACTGAGGACAATCAGTGGAAGGGACTGGAGCACTGAATTGTTTTGACTCTGAATAGAAGGAGATAGGGCTACCTACAGAGTATGCAGTCAACCTCTGTGGTAAGATTTTCAAGATACTTGTGCCGAATTCTCTTTCCTTTATATGACATGAAAATCTCTACCTCTTTGGTCACAATGCCTGACAGTCTACCAATTTCAGCATCATTGTGAGGGTTGGGGGTTATACTTCTTGCGAGGATGAAAACAGACATCCCTATGAATTTAGCCTAATTGAATTGCTTTCCAGACTATACTTGGGACCAGAGCTCTGGTAAAAGGGATGGAAGTACAGAGAATTTTGGAAACTGCAGCTTAGGGAGGGACTGGAACTAAGTAGCTTGAAGTTTAGAGGGCAGGGGCTCCCAGAGCTGGAAGAGGGTAAGAAAAAAAAAGGTAGAAGGTAGCCATTTTTACTCTTGTTAAAGGCCCATCCTGAATTAAGGTTACAATCTCTGTAGCCCCAAATGTCTTTAAAGAAAGATCTGGCTGCCCAAAGTCCACATATTTCAAGATTTGGCATATTCAAGAAACACCTTGATGTGGTACCAATTTTGGACTGTATTCTTTTTTGTTGAATGGCATTGAGGGTCTGGATAGCAGAACTCACAGCACAAGTGCAGCTTTGCTTACTCAGGGAGCCCCCTGCCCACTCCTTCCCTGCACTCTGCTAGGGGGCCACTAGGAAAGAAGAGCTGAATCCACCAGAGTGTGTAGGGATACATAGATGGGGTAGGAGGCAGAAGCGAGAGACCAGAGTAGCTGGGGATTTGGTGGGCAAAACCCAACTATCGTTTACACTTCATAGGTTGTGCCACAAGCTTTTAAATGGACAGCAGCTAAGAGGCTGGGGAAATGGGATGAATAATTCTCAAGAGACCTCAGAATGAAGTGAGAGGCAGTGCAGGTCTAGCACTGGCCTGAGGGCCAGGATACCTCGGTCCTGATTGTGCACCTACCACTGACTCACTCTGTATATTCTTAGACAAGGCTCAGACTCTTCACCTGTGAAATGGGGACAACAGCCACTGCTGTAGCTGTTTCTGAGTATGAGTACTTTTTATAGGCAGAAACATAATAAAATGGGATAGTGGCGATGAGCGCAATAGCACAATGGTGAGCAGGGACACTGGGAGAATCAAATCAGATAACCAAAGTAAAAACACACAGTAGGTGTTCAATGTACCTGCTGACAATCCTGAATTTTACCTGAACCCTGAGATCCTGGAATAGTGATGGTTCTGAAATAATTCAAGACAGTACTGTAGCAGCAGCTGATTGATGCAGTTGAAGGAGCAGTGTTTTTTGTTCTGGAAAAAAAAAAAAAAGCTTACTACAAATAACCACCCTTCCCCATATGACTTAGATAAGATGCATGGATAAGATGCAAGATTTGGCATATTCAAGAAACACCTTGAGGACTTCCGGCAAAATGGCTCTCTAGGCAGAAGCACCACG
>NW_004447291.1:2071-3255 GCF_000243295.1 Trichechus manatus latirostris | reverse complement strand
GGGCTGATTTTTTCAAGTAGATCTTTTGAGGCACCTGTGGATGGATTCAAACTTTTGATTACAACCTTTTGGTTACTTACAGTTTAGCGCATTAACCATTTGCACCACCCAAAAAACCACCCAAGGACCCCTAAATGAAAATAGGTATGTAGTTTCTGAAATGAATGAGACAAAACTTTGTAATTACCTTCTGTATGTTTTTTTCATATTAGTAGGGAGTTTGTGTTTAATTGCAGTGAACATCAGTAGAAACAACAATCCAAAGCATCCTCCATATTTATAATTTAAATTTTATTTAAGATTCTCCTACTTTAATGAAAAAATATATAAGGCTTAAGGACCCAGTTTAGGTCATTTCTGTGTTAGGCACCATGAAGAACATAAGAAAATAGGATGTTAATTTAATGAATGTTGTAGATTTTGATCTGGACTTGAAAGAAGCTGTATTTATGTAAAAGGGTCATCAGAGGGATTTTTGAATTTTAAAAGCATCTCTTTCTATAGCTCACCATGATGTTATTTTAGACCTTTAACCAATAATTTATTTATCTCAATTGCTTTTTTTTTTTAATTAAAGGTACCTTCAATCTCACTGACATAAGAATCTATCACATAGGTTACTGCTATTCCTTGATTCCTGTATCTTGTATTTTTTTAAAAATTAATGGCCCATTTATTAGTTTCCCTGTATGAAAATTACTCTCCTGGATTGCAAGTTTGCCTTCTAGATCATTATTGTTATTTGTTTAGAAGGCCCTTCTTTCCCTACTGCTTACTTCCAATATTTCTTGAATGTGTGTCCTCTGAAATATAGTACCATTTGCTTATAATTATTGTTCATCATCTGCTGCAGAAGGATCCCATCCATCTTCCTCTGCATACTGAAAAGATGTGCCAAAGAATTTTGAGTAGAGCAGACATTCTCTTTCTTTTTTGGCTTTTTCATATGGGAAAGACATAAGCGGAATTGGAAGATTTATGACAATTTGGTCTAATCAATTGAAAAATGCTTTTTGAATACAGGTTTACAGCAGAAAAACAATAATGGTAGATATATAATGGTTGGTATAAAACTCTGTAGTAAACTTCTATAATAGTTGCTGTTGTTATTAGGGGCTGTTGAGTCAGTTCTGACTCATAACAACCCTATGTACAACAGAATGAAAAGCTGCCCAGTCCTGCAC
>NW_004447291.1:0-726 GCF_000243295.1 Trichechus manatus latirostris | reverse complement strand
GCTAGAGGTTGGGGAAACTAGGAAAGTTATTTAAGGAATTCAGTGAGAAGGAAGAAATTAATATTCACCTTCTGACATTCAAAATAGATTATGTAACAAGACAATTTGCTTGCAAGCCAAGCTACTATTTCTAAATTCCCTTAATCTTCTCTAACTAACCACAATTTAAGTCCGGAGAGCCTCTCCCAAGGTGTAGAGTAGATACCAATACCACCTAGGGCAGCAAGGCCAAGGGATTTTCTATTCTGCAGTAAAATCATATGGTGATGGAAAGAGATGTGAGCAGATGGGAAGGGTTAAACGGTTTCCTAATTTTCTCTTCACGAACTTCGGCTCAGAATGAATGTGTGTGTGTGTGTGTGCGTAGGTTGGGACGTGGGAGAGAAGAAGAGTGACGGGAACAGAAAGATGAAGAAAAATCAATATCGGGGAGAGTGGGAAGCTCTTGTCCTGACTCCCCATTTGGGACTAGAAGGTGGACTAGAAGGTGGCCAGCTGGAAGCTGATCTAATACTAATATGGTTTTTAGCTTTCATGAGCCATTCTTGTTTTCTATGTGTAAAGAAAGAATGCAGAAGTATGAGAGAATCTACCCAGGTTGCTTGCCAGAGGGGGCATATCAAAGGGATGAAGTGGCTGTTCAGTAGCTGGGATGGAATTGTGAAGTTCAGACAATAGAGGACCTGAGATGACCCAAGGTCAGGCAATGCCTTCCAGTGAGGACCA
>NW_004447290.1:0-3203 GCF_000243295.1 Trichechus manatus latirostris | reverse complement strand
AATGGCGGAAAAGATAATATTTATTGACTTGTAGGAAATAAACCCAATTCTATGAAGGAATGAGGCTATAAAAGTAAAAAACTTATTTGCTTAGAGAATAATCAAGCCAAATCCATTTTCACTAGAGCCTCCAATAAATAGAAGATAATTGTATTTTTCTTAAGTCATTTGCATCCATTAATACTAAGAAATGATACAAATGTTGTAGCTCTAAAAAAACCAACAATCTTACCATTGCTCCTATTGGGTTTTCCAAACTTGCTCAGTTTTCTGGTTACTGCTTTTGACAGAAGCACTGGTATTCATTTCAAATCTTTTCTTCTTTGCAATAAGAACTTTCTTAATGTCAGCTGTGTTGAAAATAAATATTGATTTACATTTACTGTTAAAAATATTTAGTTTCCACATACTCAAATCAATATGGGTAATTTGCTCCCCTTCTTTCGCCCTTTTTTTCTTTTCTGTGAACACTTTTAGTTACCAGTTTTCCAATTCTAATTTTTCTAACATAAGATCATTTTTTGAATTTAGATGGTAAACCCAAAAACCTCAGCACTGTTGAGTCAATTCCAACTGAGAGACCCCACAGGTTTCCCAAGGCTGTAAATCTTTACAAAAGCAGACTGCCACATCTTCCTCCTGTGGAGCCGCTGGTGGGTTCAAACCATCGACCTTTGAGTTAGCAGTCGAGCACTTTAACCACTGTGCCACCAGGGATCCTAGAGAAGATAAAATGGGGCTAATAATCAAAACATTTTCTCTTATCCAGAATGTGTATAAAGGGTCACAAGGACAGACTTAACTTCCTAATGAGAAAAAAGTTATAAAGGTTTTATTTTTCTAAATTGATAAAATAGCCTCCAAGTCAAAGGACACATTTGATTCAATACTGTTAGAACTCAGTATATAACCCAAAACCAAACCTACTGCTGTCAAGTCGATTCCGACTCATAGCGACTGTCATGGAATGAATTGTGTCCCTGAAAAACACGGGTCAACTTGGGAGACTTCCGGTAAAATGGCGCTCTAGGCAGAAGCACCATGCAGTCCCTTCGCAACAAAGATCCAAAAAACTAAGCCAAACAGAGAAAACAGCAATCCTGAAACCCTAAAACATCAAATGAAGAGATAAAGAACTCAGCCAAGCACCAAATGGAGTGAGAAAACTGACCGAGAACATTGAGCAACAAGAGATTCATGCAGAGGTCCCTTATCAGGTAATGCAGCACAGATCTGCCGTCTTGGACTCCTATCAGAGACCAGCAATTAGGGGGTATGAGAAAGCAGCTTCATGGAGCTTCCAGCAGGAGACAAAACAACTGGTAATTTGTGGTATACACTTTCCCACCCCCCCCACCCTTCTTCACCCCCACTCGGCCCCCTCTGCTTCCTGCAGCCGCAGTCTCTTGTCTGGGAAGAACCGGCTGCTTGGATTCCACTCACCCGCACTGGCTGGCTCTCTGAGTGCCATTTGTTGGCTGCTGGTGTTGCTTTTTTTCCGCTTCTTTTGATTTCTTCCTTAGCTCTCACAATCTCCCCCTTCTTTCACTCAAATACCTGGCACTGTGCGCCATCTTTGCTTTTTCCTGACAGGCTGAGGAGCTCCATTAGAGTGTGGAACTGCTTCCCGGTCTGGGCTGCCACGCTGGTGGGATTCCAGGGCTTTTGTTTGTTTATTTTGAATTGTTTGTTTGTTTTCTTTTCCTTTTCTTGAGTTGGGAGCCCATTCTGGCCGGGTGGTGCTGCATGGCTTGGAACCTACCCCCTCGGCTTGCGTAGATGCTCAGAGGGATCCCTGAGGGCATTTCTTTTTTTGTGGGTTTCTTTTTTCTTTCTTTTTTTTGGGGGGCTTTTCTTGTTCTTTTTTTTAAAATTTCTTTTGTTTTCTTTCCCCTGTTTTTCCCTTTTTGTCTTTCTTCATTACTCAGTGTTTCGTCTCTCTATACCTTCCTTCTCTTTCTGTTCTCTGAATCCCTGGCACTGAATACCTCTATGCCTTTTAGCCAGGCCCTACTGCAACGACTGAGAACAACTTCCCCAGACCTCATAGCCGCACCAGTGGGATCCCTGGGAGCTTTTCTGTTCTTTTTACTTTTTGATTTTTATTTATTCATTCTTTTCTTTTCTTTTTTTTCCTTCTTCTTCCCTTTTTGTTTTTTTCCATTTCATAGTCTCTCATCTCTCCACTCCAATGGCAAGCTCCCTAGCACTCTTTTTTGTTTGTTTGTATGGTTTTGGCTCCTGTTCCTCTCCCCTATCTCCCATATCCAGCTTAGCTCCACATATAACAATCTCCCCACTACATCCTGCCTACCTGCACTGTGCGCTTAACATCACACCATCAACAGCACAGGCAAGGCCTACTGGAACCTTCCCTGCACTGATTACCGACACGCCCTGGTGGTTGTAGTAAGTGCCACAAAAAACCCATCCCAGTAACTCCTCTTCAGATAGACCTGCCCTGCTGTACCATATCTGAGAGACTGACCCTGCCAATTGGAGAAGGAGGTGAAAAGTATCGTGCCCACAGACGAGCAAACAACAAAGAACACACAGCCTGCCTGCTCAGACATAGCCAAATTTAAAAAAAAAAGACAAATCTACAATCAGTACATGAGAAAAATAACTACTGAATGCCCGTAAGACAGCAGACAATATCAAAACGTTTACAAAAACAAGACAGGATGGTTCCAGTAGGAGTCCAAAATAAAACACCAGATGACTTTCCAGTGGAAGAAAAGGCACTAGAACTACTTGATAGGGAATTCAAATCTCTAATACTTAGAATTATCCAAGAGTTGAAGCAAAAAGCAGACAAAAATGAGGAAAAAATAGACAAATTTATGGAAAATACAGACAAAAAACTGGAAGAATTCAGGCAAATAATGCAGGAACAAAATGCCAAAATAAATTCACAACTAGAAATTATACAAAAAAAAACAATTAGAAATCCAAAAGATAAACAACAAGATTTCAGAAATGGACAGTGTCATAGCAGGGCTGAAGAGCAGATTTGAAATGGTGGAAGACAGGATCAGTGGAAGTGAAGACAAACACTTGGATACAACTCTGTTTAAGGAAAACTCAGAAAAAAGAACAAAGAAAAATGAAGACACCCTGAGAGTTATGTGGGATACAAGCAAAAGGAAAAATTTGCGAGTGATCAGAGTTCCAGAACAGGGGGAGAAAACAGAAAACACAGA
>NW_004447289.1:2265-3267 GCF_000243295.1 Trichechus manatus latirostris | reverse complement strand
CTGCTGACTGAAAGGTTAGAGGTTTGAGTCCACCCAGAGGCTCCTCAGAAGAAAGGCCTGGCAATCTACTTCCAAAAAGATCAGTCATTGAAAACCCTATGGAGTACAGTTCTACTCTGACATACATGAGGTTGCCATGAGTCAGAACTGACTCTATGGCAACTGGTATTTAACCATTTGCCTTGTTAACTCCTACATACGGAGATTTCAATTCCTTTGTCACAGTCTTCCCTGAATAGGTCAAATCCAGTTATAAGCCCTCCCAGCTACATCATTGTAGTGCTCATCATCATTGTAGTGCTCATCACCATTACCACTGCACATCCATACGTAATCATCTGATTAATGCCTGTCTCCCCTGAGACTGTAAGCCTCAGGAAGACAGGCCATTTTGGGTTTTGCTTACCATTGGGCACATAGTAGGTGCTCAATATATATTTTTAAACCAATGTATAAATAATTAAGCAATAAAAGTATTCTCCCTCTCCTCCCTTTCATATATAATGTCTACCTAGACTCAGATTTAGCTAAGGAATCTAGATAAAAAGGAATTAAGATAGAAAAAACATTGTGTAACTGCATGTCTGTCTGCCTGTTCCCTTTTAGGGGTTAAGCTTTTTTTTTTTTTTTCATTTCCATCTCCATTTCCTAGCTACTGACTCCTATGGTGCCTTGTATTACAACTGACCCTGATTTCATTTTTATTATATAAAAAAATTTTTAATCTAGGTTATATATCTTTGTTGTTGTTAGGTGCCATCGAGTTGGTTGACTCATAGCGACCCTACAGGACACAGTAGAACTGCCCCATAGGGTTTCCAAGGAGCAGCTGGTAGATTCCAACTGCCGACCTTTTGGTTAGCAGCTGAGCTCTTAACCGCTGCGCCACTACCTAGGTATTCTAAATTCCTATTAAAATTATTTTTGTGCCTGTAGGTATGCTTTTTAAAAGTTCTTCCTGCCTTTTATTAAAACTAGACACTATATGGAGTCCCTGGGTGG
>NW_004447289.1:0-811 GCF_000243295.1 Trichechus manatus latirostris | reverse complement strand
GCTGGCAATGTTCATCTAACACCCCTTCTCCTTGACATGACTGAGCTTATGATCTATCACCTACCTAGTCAAAAACAGATTATAGCAAGTATTTTTGTTATTAAATTCCCAGTGGAGCATAATGAGATATATGCTAATGTACACACTTTACAGGTGAGAGAGCTGGGATTCCCAGGCAATCTGTAATTAGTCTAATAAGAGGCAATCAGCAAATGGCAGCGGTCTGTACATTCTTGCTGGCCTGGAAGCCACTGCTTCTCAGGTGACCCTATCTTTGTTCTGATGTGCTGATCATATAGCATAACTCCCAAAAAAGCAATTTCCCTCATTTCCTGATTTTAGTCAGGGACCTTATTGTAGCTGCTAGGTTCTGAAACAATGTCCATCTTACTGATGAGGAAACCAAAGTATAGAAAAGTTAATGATTCTTTCAGGGTTACAGCCCAGCTAGGGTGAACCTGGTACTAAAGTCCAAGTTCTAGAACAGAACTCTTTCCTCTCAGCCACACTGTCCTTAAGCCTTTATACCTTGTCCTTAGAAAGAGCCCTTTTGCTCAAACAGGCTCCAGTGCCTCAGTCCAAACTATGACAAGGTCAACATTAGGTTTTGTCTCCTAATTCTAAATCTAAGGAGGAAAACATTTCTGTCTAGAAAGAACTATCCTTCCTAGCAGAAATTGGCAGTTAGCATTTTGGAAAAGGATGCTAATTTGAAGGAGGAAACCAGAATAGTTTCCAGAAGTATAAAATTCTCAAGTGTTTGTAGTAGGGTACTATACTGCTAAATGGCCTCCAAAATCTCAGTGGCTTA
>NW_004447288.1:1992-3269 GCF_000243295.1 Trichechus manatus latirostris | reverse complement strand
GGTGAGACTTTGTCTCATATACCTTGGACATGTTATCAGGAAGGACCAGTCCTTGGAGAAGGACATCATGCTTTGTAGAGTAGAGGGTAGGTGAAAAAGAGGAAGACCTTCAAGGAGTTGGATTGACACAGTGGCTGCAACAACAGGCTCAAGCATAGCAACGTTTGTGAGGATGGCGCAGGACCAGGCAGTGTTTCATTCTTTTGGACACAGGGTGGCTATGAATTGTAATTGACTTGATAGCACCTAACAACAACAGCAATAAATATGAGCACTAGTTTAGGACAGATCACACTACAACATCCTTATCCCAGATTAAAATATACAAACACCCCAGAAAGGCTATAAGCCTGAGAGGGCATGAAATGTAATAATGCATGCAAATAACTACATAATTAATAAAGCATAATCACTATTCTATTTATTCCGTGACAATGTAAAACATCTCAGGTTTTCACTAAGGTAGAAATAAGGAACAAAAATGAAGAATGATTGCCTCTGTCCACTGCTGGGTTAGACCATTCCCTACCCCGCTTTCCCCTTTCCTATTCCAGGTGTTTCAGTTTGTAGTGTGGGGCAGGAGGGAAAGATGGTGTCGTGACATCTGAAAGGGAGGCATTATTTCTAGCTTCTAATTACACTTCCCAAAGGGAAACTACCAATTAGCTTTTCCTTGTTCTCAGTCTCTGTCCACCTCCTCCTTCTTTTTAATGTAGTGCTCATTGTCTCAGATTCTAGTGTACAGCCAATCTTACAAGCAACTCTGGCCCAAATCTATGATATTTCAGGCATTTTGTAGCTAGTCTGGAGCCCATCTTGTCCTTGTTCTTGTACCTAGACTTCTGACTTATTCTCTAGACCTAACCACCAACTCATAACAAATTTAACATATAACAACTCCATGATATAGGTATCATATTATCCATTTTATAAATAAGAAAACTGAGGTTCAAAAAAATTAAAATATTGTCCAAGTTCCCATAGTTAGAAAACTATGGAGCAAAGATTTGAATCCAGGTCTAATTCCAAATGCACTACTTTCTCCTTTATTTCACCTCAACTCTGAGTAAATTACTTCACCTCCTTGGACTCTATTCTCTTCACCTATAAAAAGAAAGGACCATATTAGCATTTCTAAAATTTATGTCCACATGGTAATAGGCATGGGGCAAAAAAGTGTGAGTGGGGGAGGAGTCCATGGTCAAATACATTTCAGAAAGAGATATAGTTTGCAGCAGTCCTCTTGTTTAACCAGGGAACATCATTTTCACTGCAAC
>NW_004447288.1:0-967 GCF_000243295.1 Trichechus manatus latirostris | reverse complement strand
TGTTTAATGATGAGTCCATAAGGTTTCTTTGTGGCCTGCATTTAAGACATAGAGACAAATTTGTTAAGCTTATTCATGAAACCATAGGATATCTTTCAATTTCTTACATGATGACCA
This sequence comes from Trichechus manatus latirostris, assembly GCF_000243295.1. NCBI lineage: Eukaryota > Metazoa > Chordata > Mammalia > Sirenia > Trichechidae > Trichechus > Trichechus manatus. Next base: position 850 of record NW_004447288.1, on the reverse strand, counting down.
GAGCAAAACAGAAGCCAGAGCTGCAAAGCACTGTTTATACATGCCCTCTCCTTTCCCAGACTGCTGTCGTTTGTTGGCATTGCTATTTATACATGGTTATTTACTTCTCCTTGAGGACTTAGACTTGGATTCATTTTCGTAAACTTAAAGCTGCTATCTTGGGATTTGCTTTTGTGGCTCTAAATTGACTTAGGACATCATAGACTACCCTTCATTGCATCTACCAAAAAGGACATCTGCCCATTTATCTGGGCAAGTATAAATGTGGTTCTGTCTGAATGGAGGGAGTAGAGCTTGATGGTTTATAGAGGTCTCTTCTAACCCCAAGGAACCCTTATGGCACAATGGTTAGGCACTCAGCTGCCAACCAAAAGGTTGATGGTTTGATCCTACTACCGACAGACTCCAGAGGAGAAAATCCTGGTGAACTGCTTCCACAAAGATTACAGCCAAAAAAAAAACCCTGTGGTGCAGTTCTATTGCGTTATATGGGGTGACTATGAGTTGGAATCGGCACCTAACAACAACTTCTAACCCCCAGGATTCTGAGTCTCTCATTTTTACCTCCCACTCCTCCCATCTTTCCAGCTCTATCAGAAAGCCTTCAAAAAAAAGAAAGCTCTGTTTTCCTGTTCCTCCCATCGCTTAAAGCTTCCTATCCCATCTTTACTTTTTTAAAAAATTTTTTTAATTTTCTGAAGTTGTTAAAGCCAAGGTGACCCCTAGCAGCAAGATGAGAATCTCTGTTTTCATAGTTAGAAGGCTAGATTCTATTCAAACTTACCTCTAGTTTTCTACAAAATAATAGACAAGTCACAACAATATAATCTCTTTCTCACAACTGTAAAAT
>NW_004447287.1:2327-3269 GCF_000243295.1 Trichechus manatus latirostris | reverse complement strand
GTTGACTTTGAGTGAGGAAACAGCAGGGCCCAGTGGACAGGCTTTTAGAAAGGCTCTTTTCCAGTCGACTCAATGACTTGGCCCATCAGTAAACCTGAAGAGTAAGAATTCACACTTTCTGATGTTGATTTGAAAGGGCTATATCTAAACTATTTTCAGCTATTATGGATTGAACTGTGTCCTCCCAAAATATGTGTTGGAATCCTAACTCCTAACTCCTATACCTGTAGATAAAGATCCTTGGTGGCACAATGATTAAGTGCTTGGCTGCTAACCAAAATGTTGGTGATTCAAACCTACCCAGCGGCTCTGCCGGAGAAAGACCTGGGGATCTGCTCCTGTAAAGACTACAACTTAGAAAACACTGTGGGGCAGTTCTACTTTGTCACATGGCGTCACTATGAGTCAGAACTGACTCCATGACTCTCAATAGCAACATACCTGTGGATGTGATTCTATTTGGAAACAGTGTTCTTTTTGTTATGCTGATGAGGCCATATCAGTGCTGGCTGTGTCCCAAACCTAATCACTTCTGAGTTGTAAAGATAGTAGACTAGACACAGAAGGAAACACAATAGGGGGTGGGGAGTGGGGAGAGATAGATGCCACATGAAGATCACCCAGGAACTGAGGAACGTTAGGGCTATAGGAGCTGAAAGAGATCAAAAAAATCTTCCCTCAGAGTCAACAGAGAGAGAGAGAGCCTTTCCCTAGAGCTGGTGCCCTAAATTCAGACTTCTAGCCTCCTGAACTGTAAAAAGATATAATAAATCTCTGTTCTTTAAAGCCATCCAGTTGGGCATGTCTGTTACAGCAGCACTAGCTAACTTAAACAATGACCAGTGATGAATGGACCAATGAAAAATGCAGAGATCTCTGGATTAGGGGTCATCTTTTACTTTATTTTTTTCTTTCCTTATTTTTTCCTGTGAATGGAACTAA
>NW_004447287.1:0-391 GCF_000243295.1 Trichechus manatus latirostris | reverse complement strand
GAATTTAATTTGTGGGCCGTGGAATCACCAGTCATAACTCCTGGGCTTGTTCCTGACACACACAAACTTGTAAGCATTCCTCTTTCCCCCTCCTTGTTGACCAATGCGGTGATCATGGACTCTCCTTCCAGAGGGCACAGTGAACCTGCATGGTGGTCCTCTCTTCTGGCCTTGTTTCCTGGTACATATTGACTTCTCACTAAGGATATTATTACGTCATGTTTTGAGAAATTATACTTTTCATTCATTCCTAAAGTCAACACGCATACGTTGGGTAGCCACTCTGAGCCAGGCACTGTAATAGATGCTACAGGCATAGGATGGCTGAGACATAATCTGGACTCTGGCAGAGCTTGCGGTCTGGTAAATGCACACACTTATAAAAAAAATA
>NW_004447286.1:1998-3271 GCF_000243295.1 Trichechus manatus latirostris | reverse complement strand
ATATTTCCAGGTTCATCATCGTTGTTTATTGTTGGATAGTATTCTATTGTGTGTATGTACCGTAGTTTGTTTATTTATTCATCTGCTGATGGGCATTTAGGATGTTTCCATCTTTTAGCTATTGTGAATAATGCTGCAATGAACATGGGTGTGCATATGTCTATTTGTGTGACAGCTCTTATTTCTCTCAGGTATATTTTTCTCGGGTATATTCCTAGGAGTGGGATTGCTAGATCATATGGTATTTCTATTTCTAGGTTTTAAGTAGGTGCCATATTGTTTTCCCTAGTGGTTGTACCATCTTACATTTCCACCAGCAGAGCATAAGAGTTCCAATCTCCCTATAACATCTGCAACGTTTGTTAATTTCTATTTAATGTCGGGATGAGGTGATATCTCATTGTAGTTTTTGATCTGCATTTCTCTAATGGCTAGTGATTGTGAGCATTTCCTCATGTGTCTGTTGGCTGCCTGAATGTCTTCTTTGGTGAAGTATCTGCTCATTGCCAATTTTTTAATTGGATTATTTGTGTTTTTGTTATTGAGGTGTTGAAGTAGTCTAGATTTTAGAGATTAGGCCCTTGTGAGATATGTCGTAGCCAACATTTTTTTCCCAGTCTCTAGGTTCTCTTTTTACTCTCTTAGTGAAGTCTTTTGATGAGCATAAGTGTTTAATTTTTAGGAGCTCTCAATTGTCTAGCTTATCTTCTGGTGTTTGTGCATTGTTAGTTACATTTTGTATTGTTATTTATGCCATGTATTTGGGCCCATAGCACTGTCCCTATTTTTTCTTCCATGATCTTTATCATTTTAGGTTTTACATTTAGGTCTTTGATCCATTTTGAGTTAAGTTTTGTCTATTGTGTTTCATTTTGTACAGATGGACATCCAGTTTTGCCAGCACCATTTGTTGAAAAGATTGTCTTTTCCCCATTTAATGGACTTCAGTCCTTTGTCAGATGGATTTACATCTGGGTTGCTGATTCTGTTCCATTGGTCTATATGTTTGTTGTTGTACTAATACCAAGCTGCTTTGACTAGCATAACTGTAGAGTAGGTTCTGAGATTCGGTAGTCTGAGGCCTTCTGCTTTGTTCTTTTTCTTCAATAATACTTTGCTTATCCAGGGCCTCTTTCCTTTCCATATAAAATTGATATTCAGTTTTTCCGTCTCATAAAAGAATGCTGTTGGTATTTGGATCAAGATTGCATTATATCTGTAGATTGCTTTGGGTAGGACTGACATTTTCACAATGTTGAGTATTCCTATTCAT
>NW_004447286.1:0-969 GCF_000243295.1 Trichechus manatus latirostris | reverse complement strand
TGGTAATTTTTTTTATTACCTTTTCTGTCTCTTCTCTTGTTATGGATCTGTTCAGATTTTCTATCTTAGTTTTGTGTTACTTTAGGTAAGTATTGTGTTTCTAGAAATTTGTCCTTTTCCTCTAGGTTTTCAAATTTGTTGGAGTACAATTTTTCATAGTATTCTATTATGATTCTTTTTATTTCAATTTGGTCTGTGGTAATGTCCCCCATCTCATTTCTTATGTAGTTTATTTGCTTCCTCTTCTATTTTGCTTTTGTCATTTTGGCCAATGGCTTTATTAGCTTGTTGATCTTTCAAAGAATCAACTTTTGTTCATGTTGACTCTTTCTATTGTTTGTCTGTCTCCTATTTCATTTATTTCTGCTCTAATTTTTATTATTTCATTTCTTCTGGTTACTGTGGCTTCTTTTGCTGTTCTCTTTCTATTTGTTTGAGTTGTAGGGCTAACATTTGATTTTGGCCCATTCTTCTTCTTTGATGTGTGTGTTTATTGCTATAAATTGACCTCTGAGCACTGTCTTTGCTGTGTCTCAAAAGTTTTGGTATGATATGTTTTAATTCTCATTTAATTCTAGGAATTTTTTGATTCCCTCTTTGATTTCTTCTATTATCCAGTTATTTTTAAGCAAGGTGTTATTCAGTTTCCATGTATTTGATCTTTTTCCCTTGATCTTCCTGTTATTGATTTCTACTTTTATGGCATTATGATCAAAGAGAATGCTTTGTATTATTTTGATGTTTTAGATTTTATTGAGGGTTGCTTTGTGGCCTAAAATATGGTCTATTCTGGAGAATGTTCCATGTGAGTTGGAAAAGAATGTATATTTTTCTGCTGTTGGGTGGAGTGTTCTATATATGTCTATGAGGTCAGGTTTGTTGATTTTGGCCTTTAGATTTTCTGTATCTTTGTTGAGTTTCTTCCTAGATGTGTTTTCCTTTCCCAAGAATGGTGTGTTGTAGTCTCCT
>NW_004447285.1:0-3240 GCF_000243295.1 Trichechus manatus latirostris | reverse complement strand
TTCCATGTGCATTGGAAAAGAATGTGTACTTTGCAGCGGTTGGATGGATTGTTCTATATGTGTCTATGAGGTCCAGTTGGCTGATTGTGCCCTTTAGGTCTTCTGTATCTTTGCTGAGGGAAACTAACAATCTTACAAGTCAAAATAAAAAACTAGAAAAATGTACAGACTCAGCAAACACAAAATCAACATCAGTGAAAAAGATGAAAAGAAAATACATAAAGAAAAACGACTCAGGACAGAAAATTAAGTGGAACAAAGAAACTGAACAGCACACCAAAAAAGACATCAAAATGACAGCACTGAACTCATACTTATCAATAATTACACTGAATGTAAATGGACTAAATGTACCAATAAAGAGACAAAAAGTGGCAGATTGGATAAGAAAACATGATCTGTCTATATTCTGCCTACAAGAACACACACCTTAGACTTAAAGACACAAACAAACTAAAAGTCAAAGGATGGAAAAAAGTATATCAAGCACACAGCACTCAAAAAAGAGCAGGAGTGGCAATATTAATGTCTGGAAAAATAGAATTTAAAGTAAAATCCACCGCAAAGGATAAGGAAGGACACTATATAATTATTAAAGGGTCAATAAACCAGGAGGACATAACTATAATAAATATTTACGCACCCAATGACAGAGCTCCAAAATACGTAAACTCTAACAGCACTGAAAAGAGAGATAGACAGCTCCACAATAGTAGTAGGAAACTTCAACACACCACTTTCGGTGAAGGACAGAACATCCAGAAAAAAGCTCAGCAAAGACACGGAAGAGCTACATGCTATGATCAACCAACTTAATCTTATAGACATACATCAAACACTCCACCCAACAGCAGCCAAGTATACTTTCTTTTCCAACTCACATGGGACATTTTCCAGAAAAAAGAAGAAAGGGACAAAATTAATAGCTTAACCCTACAACTGGAACAAATAGAAAAGGACCAGAAAAAGGAGCCCACAGTCACCAGAAGAAAGGAAATAATAAAGATCAGAGCAGAAATAAATGAAATAGAAAACAAAACAAAAAAAACAATAGAAAGAATCAGCAAGACTAGAAGATGGTTCTCTGAGAGGATCAATAAAATTGAAAACCAGTAGCCAAACTGACAAAGGAAAAAAATGAGAAGATACACATTGCCAAATAATGTATAAGATGGGTGACATTACAACAGAACCAACTGAGATAAAAAGGATCATAACAGAATATTATGAAAAATTGTACTCCAACAAATTTGAAAACCTAGAAGAAATGGACAGATTTCTAGAAACACACTGCCTACCTAAACTAACACAAATAGAGGTAGAAAATTTGAACAGACTCATAACAATAGAAGAAATCGAAATGTCATTAAGAAAACAAAACAAAACAACATCTCCCAAGGGAAAAAAAAAAAAAAACCAGATGGCTTCACTGGAGAACTCTACCAACTATTCAGAGGAGAGTCGACACCAATCCTACTTAAATTATTCCAGAACATAGGAAAGGAAGGAATATTCCCTAACTCATTCTATGAATCCAGCATAACCCTGATACCAAAGCCAGTCAAAGACACTACTAAAAAGAAAATCACAGACCAATATCCCTTATGAATATAGATGCAAAAATTCTCAGCAAAACTCTAGCCAATAGAATTCAACAGCATAAAAACAAATACATGATGGTCAAGTGGGATTCATACTAGGGATGCAAGGATTGTTCAACATTAGAAAATCAATCAACATTATCCACCATATAAATAAAACAAAGGACAAGATTCACACAATCATCTCAATTGATGCAGAAAAGGCATTTCATAAAATCCAACACCCTTTCCTGATAAAAACTCTTAGAAAAATAAGAATAGAAGGGAAATTACTCAACATAATGTCATATATGCAAAACCAACAGCCAACATTATTCTCAAAGGAGAAAGATTGAGAGTATTCCCCTTGAGAATGCGAATGAGACATGGATGTCCTTTATCATCACTCTTATTCAACATTGTACTGAAGTTCTAGCTAGAGCAATAAGGCAAGAAAGGCAAATAAAGGGTATCCAAATTGGAAAGGAAGAAGTAAAGCTATCCTTGTTTGTAGATGACATGATCCTATACATAGAAAATCCTAGAGACTCCACAAGAAAGTTACTGGAACTAATAGATGGATTCAGCAAAGTGGCAAGATACAAGATCAACATGCCAAAGTTAGTTTGGTTCCTCTACACTAACAAGGAGGACTCTTATAAGGAAATCAAGAAATCAATACCATTTATAATAGCCCACAAAAGGATAAAATACCTAGGAATAAACCTAACAAGGGACATAAATGAGTTATACAAGGAAAACTATTAAACACTACTGCAAGGAACTAAAAGAGATCTACATAAATGGAAAAATATTCCATGCTCATGGATTGGAAGACTTAACATTGTGAAAATGTCAATACTTCCAAAAGCAATCTATACACATAATGTGATTCCTATTCAAATCCCAACATCATTCTTTAATGAAATGGACACTTCATCAAAGAGGACATTCAGGTGGCCCACAAATACATGAAAAGATGCTCATGATCATTAACCATTAGAGAGATCCAAATCAAAACTACACTAAGATACCATCTCATCCCTGCAAAAATGGCAATGACTAAAAAAACCCAAAAAACAGAAAACAGCAAATTCTGGTGAGTCTGTGGGGGGATATGAATTCTTACACACTCTGGTGAGATTGTAAAATGCTATAACACTATGGAAGATGGTATGGTGCTTCCTCAAAAGCTAGAAATAGAAATAACTTATGATCCAGCAATCTTACTCCTAGGTATATATCCTAGAGAAATAAGAGCCATCACACGAATAGACATATGCACACCTATGTTCATTGCAGCATTATTTGCAATAGCAAAAAGATGGAAACAACCTAACTGCCCATCAACAGATGAATAGATAAACATATTGTGGTACATAAATACAATGGAATACTATGCAACTATAAAGAATAATGAGGAGTCTGTGAAACATCTTATAATATGGATGAATCTGGAGAACATTATACTGAGTGAAATAAGTCAATCACAAAAGGACAAATATTGTATGGTCTTACTTTTATAGAAAGTCAAGAATAGGTATACACACAGAATGAAACATTTCTTTATAAATATTTTATTGTACTTCAGGTGAAGGCTTACAGAACAGATAGTTTCTCATGTAACAGTAGCACACATGCTGTTTTATGACATTGGTTA
>NW_004447284.1:1892-3245 GCF_000243295.1 Trichechus manatus latirostris | reverse complement strand
TGATCTACAGATACAATGCAATCCTGATCCAAATCCCAACAGCATTTTTTAATGAAATGGAGAAACAAATCATCAACTTCATATGGAAAGGGAAGAGGTCCTGGATAAGTAAGCATTACTCAAGAAAAAGAACAAAGTGGAGGACTCACACTAACTGATTTTAGAACCTATTATACCACTACAGTAGTCAAAACAGCCTGGGACTGTTACAAAAACAGATACATAGACCAATGGAACAGAATTGAGAAACCAGACATAAATTCATCTACCTATGAGCAGCAGATATTTGACAAAGGCCCAAAGTTCATTAATTGGGGAAAAGACAGTCTCTTTAACAAATGGTGCTGGCTTAACTGGATATCCATCTGCACAAAACTGAAACAAGACCCATACCTCACACCATGCACAAAAACTAACTCAAAATGGATCAAAGATTTAAATATAAAATCAAAAACAATAAAGATCGTGGAAGAAAAAATAGGGACAATGCTAGAAGCCCTAATACATGGCATAAACAGAATACAAACCATAAGTAACAGTGCACAAATACCAGAAGAGAAACTAGATAACTGGGAGCTCCTAAAAATCAAACACATATGCTCATCAAAGGACTTCACCAAAAGAGTCAAAAAACAACCTCTACAGACTGGGAAAAAATTTTTGGCTACGACAAATCCGATCAGTGTCTAATCTCTAAAATCTACAAGATACTGCAGAACCTCCTCAACAAAAAGACAAAGAACCCAATTAAAAAATGGGCAAAGCTTATGAACAGGCACTTCGCCAAAGAAGACATTCAGGTGGCTAACAGACACATGATCGTTAGTCATTAGAGAAATACAAATCAAAACTACAATGAGATACAGTCTCTTCCCAACAAGGCTAGCATTAATTAAAAAAAAAAAAACAATAAATGTTAGAGGGGTTGTGGAGAGACTGGAACACTTATACACTGTTGGTGGGAATGTAAAATGGTACAACCATGTTGGAAATCGATTCGGCACTTCCTTAAAAAGCTAGAAATAGAAGTACTGTACAATCCAGCAATCCTGCTCCTTGAAATATATCCTAGAGAAATAAGAGCCACCACACGAATAGATATATGCACACCCATGTTCATTGCAGCACTGTTCACGATAGCAAAAAGATGGAAACAACCGAGGTGTCCATCAACAGACGAATGGATAAACAAATTATGGTATATCCACACAATGGAATACTACGCAACGATGAAGAACAACGATGAAGCCATGAAACATAACATGGAGGAACCTGGAGGGCATTATGCTGAGTGAATTTAGTCAGTCACAGAAGGACAAATATTGTATAAGACCACTATTATAAGAACTCAAG
>NW_004447284.1:0-1269 GCF_000243295.1 Trichechus manatus latirostris | reverse complement strand
ACTCAAATTCTAGTAAAAAGACCAGACTTAGTAGTCTGACCGAGACTGGAGGAACTCCAGAAAGTGTGGCCCCCGGTCTGTCTGTCAACCTAGAACTAAAACCATTCCCGAGGCCAACTCTTCAGACAAAGTTTAGACTGGACTATGGAACATCAAATGATACTCATAAAGAGTGTGCATCTTAGCTCAAGTAGATACATGAGACTAAACAGGCAGCTTCTGTCTGGAGGTGAGATGAGAAGGCAGAGAGGGTCAGGAGCTGGTTCAATGGACACAGGAAATCAGGGGTGGAAAGGAGGAGTGTGCTGTCACAGTATTGGGATAGCAATTAGGGTCACATAACAATGTATGTATAAATTTTTGTGTGAGAGACTAACTTGAATTGTCAACTTTCAGTTAAACTACAGCAATTAAAAAAAAAAAGAAGTTTTTCATAAAACGCAATACCAAGACCATTCAAAAGTGGCACAGCGGTACATCGACAGGGAACTGCCAAATATTCAAGCCAGATTCAGAAGAGGACGTGGAACGAGGGATATCATTGCAGATGTCAGATGGATCATGGCTGAAAGCAGAGAATACTAGAAAAATGTTTATCTGTGTTTTATTGACTATTCAAAGCCATTCGACTGTATGAATCATAACAATCTATGGATAACATTGTGAAGAATGAGAATTCCAGAACACTTAACTGTGCTCATGAGGAACCTGTACATAGATCAAGAGGCAGTTGTTCGAACAGAACAAGTGGATGCTGAGTGGCTTAAAGTTAGCAAAGGTGTTTGTCAGGGTTGTATCCTTTCACCATACCTATTCAATCTGTATGATGAGCAAATAATCTGAGAAACTGGATTATATGAAGAAGAATAGTGCATCAGGATTGGAGAACGACATTAACAACCTGCGTTATGCAGATGACACAACGTGCTTGCTGTAAGTGAAGAGGACTTGAAACACTTACTGATGAAGATCGAAGACCACAGCCTTCTGTATGGATTACACCTCAACATAAAGAAAACAAAAATCCTCACAACTGGACAAAAAAGAAACATCATTATAATCGGAGAAAACATTGAGGTTGTCAAGGACTTCATTTTACTTGGATCCACAATCAACACCCATGGAAGCAGCAGTCAAGAAATCAAAAGACGCATTGCATTGGGCAAATTTGCTGCAAAAGACCTCTTTAAAGTGTTGAAAAGCAAAGATGTCACCTTGAAGACCAAGGTGCGCCTGACTCAAGCCATGGTGTTTTCAGTCACCTCATAT
>NW_004447283.1:2023-3235 GCF_000243295.1 Trichechus manatus latirostris | reverse complement strand
GCAGCCATCCAGGCAACAACAACTGGTCTCTATTCACCTAGAGAAACAGAAGAAGAAGGAGAATGTTATGGATTTAATTGTGTCCCCTAAAAATGTGTATCAACTTGACTAGGCCATGATTCCCAGTATTGTGTTGTTGTCCACCATTTTGTGATCTGATGTGATTATCCTATGTGTTGTAAATCCTAACCTCTATGATGTTAATGAGGCAGGATTAGAGGCAGTTATGTAAATGAGGCAGGACTCAATCTATAGGATTATGTTATATCTTGAGTCAATCTCTTTTGAGATGTAAAAGATAGAATTGAGTAGACAGGAGAGGAACCTCCTATCACCAAGAAAGAAGAGCCAGGAGCAGAGTGAGTCCTTTGGACCCAGGTTCCCTGCACTGAGAAACTCCTAGACTTGGGGGAAGATTGATAACAAGGACCTTCCCCCAGAGCCGACAGACAGAGAAAGACTTTCCCCGGAGCTGGCACCCTGACTTTGGACTTCTAGCCTCCTAAACTGTGAGAGAATAAATTTTTGTTTGTTAAAGCCATCCACTTGTGGTATTTCTGTTATTGCAGCACTAAATAACTAAGACAGAGAGTCAGGAATAAGAGGAAGATATGGAATGTGTGGTTAATTGTCTGCATGAACAACTGCCTCCTTTGCCATGAGACCAGAAGAACTGGATGATGTCCAGCTACTATTACTGAACATTTTAATAAAAGATTTCATAGAAGAATCCTGATCAAAAGGGGGAAAATGAAGTATAGAATTTCAAATTTTCATGAACTCTAGACTTTCTAGAGCCATGGAGGGTGGATGAACCCCTGAAAACTATTGCCCCGATATAGTCTTTAAACTGTAAACCAAAAATATCCCCTGAAGTCACCTTAAAACTGAACAGTAGTTTAGCTTAACTTGTAAAAAATGTTTGCCTTGAGCATTATGCTCTCTTAAGAACTATCTATATGGAATCAAATTGACAACAGCAACTCGAAAGATTAGATAGGAACTTCAGGGGACAGTGAGTTTATGTTAATGGGAGAGGAGCAACTCAGAAAAGTAGGGTGAGAATGGTTGCAAAACTTGAAGAACGTAATCAGTGTCTCTAAATTGCAAATGTAGAAACTGTTGAATTGGTGTATGTTTTGCTGTCTATATTCTCAACAACAACAACAAAAGAAAGAAAATTTAGAAGGAAAAAAAAGTTCTATGAGGGAT
>NW_004447283.1:0-963 GCF_000243295.1 Trichechus manatus latirostris | reverse complement strand
GTGTCTATTATTTCATTTGTTCTTTATAATCCATTGAGACAGATATTATTATTGTGGAGAGTCTCCTTAAAAATAGTATTCTCCTTCTCCGGAGTTCTAAACCAATTGGTGGAGGATGTGACCTGCTGAGATGTTAGGGGACATGAATATCTGTGCAGTCAGGCCCTTCTAACTCTGACTCCTTAGATCTGACATCAGGAGCCAAAGGAACTATTTTCTCGTTTTGTTCTTGCTTCTGTCCAGTGTCCTTTGATCTCAGAAGATGCTCAGAAAGTCTGTCATCTGGACTCCCATCGTGTAGGTTGTGGCTGTTTGTCTCTAGCTTGTCAGGGCTGCCGTTGCTGGGTTCCTCTCATGATCATTCAGAACAGCTGGGACTCTGGCCTGAGCTGAGAGGTCGGGGTGTGATGGTGGCCATCTACAATCCCTACCTCACTGCCTCCTGCTGTGGTGCTGTGTTGAGAACAGGGGCCTTCCTCTACACATTTAGGCATCTTTCTCTCACCCACACATCTGGCACAGAGTAGATCCTCTAGAAACTTCAGCAGTGGGACTAAGAGCATGAGAGAGGCAATTCTGCTGCATTTACAAGTCACCAGAGCTAGTGCTCCAAGCCTGATGGCTCAACAAGGGGCACTTTGTGAGAATTGATAATTGGATTGGAGGTGACCTCATTTACGTTGCACCACTATTTCCAAAATTTTTTTGTCACTCAAAACAGAGACCCTGTACCCCTTAAGCAATAACTCTCCATTCCCCTCTTTCCCCAGCACCTGGTAACCACGAATGAACTTTTGCTCTATGCCTTTGCCTGTTTTAGATTTTTCGTATAGCTGGGATCACTGGGTATTTATCCTTTTGTGTCTAACTTATTTCACTCAGCATAATGCTTTCAAGGTTCACCCATGTCATAGCATGTATCAGGACTTCCTTTCTGTTATGGCTGAATGATGTTTCATTGTA
>NW_004447282.1:0-3208 GCF_000243295.1 Trichechus manatus latirostris | reverse complement strand
GGGCCAACATGCCCCATCAAAAGGAAACAAAAGGTCAGGATGTAAAACATCTGGGAGGAGCGTGTCAAGATGTAAACAAATGTTCTCAGTAATCATTTAAGACTAGCAGATGTTTGATTATCTGAGAACCACCCAGCAAGGACTGAACCCTTCAGACCTGTGACATTTGTCTTCCTTAGCAAATTAATATTTCAGAGAAGAAAGAATTTTGAAGGACATTCTAATCAACCTCTAAAAAAACAACTAAAACAGCCCAAACTCCTCAGACACTTTTTGTTCCCCTGTGACTATGTAAAGCCCAATGCTACCACGTTTCTTTTGGAACACACTGTTTAGGCAGTGTATTCCCCAATCTGTGAATCATTGATTGAATAACAAATCTCTAGTATTGTTTTTAAGTTTGTTTCCATTCTTAGAAAATCTTTTACATTTCTGGTGTCAGAGGCATGGGATTCCCTAGGTAGCCTCTGCAATCCCAAGATCAATTGCTGGTTTCGAGCTTTGGTACCAGCTGAGCTGATTGGGCTCCTTCGTCTTGGCTTTTTCTTTTGGGGTCGTTCACATTTAAAAAACAAAACAAAACAAAAAACCTCTCAGAATCTGAGCGCCATACCCTGCATCATAGCTCTTTTGAGATTTATTTTTCAATTTATGTTTTGAGTTGTCAACTTTGGAACTACTGTCCTGATGGTAGTGCGAATGCCAATATTTGAGTTTGGTGAATCCTAGCACTTAGGACTGTCTCAGTATGGGGTGTACAGAATCCAAGAAAGCAGCTGATTTTCGTAATGGAACTCTGGCTCACTGCATGGCCAACAACAAAGGGTCTAGGTCTTCTTCATATTTGGATTTTGTTTGAGCTCTCTAACTCAAATTTAACAAACCAGTGGCCACTTTAAGGTACTTTGCAATTGGAGAGACAAGTATATTTAAGATCTAAATAAAAAGCTAGGTCTCTAGCCAGCAGAAGGAATTAGGTTCAGAAAGAATGAAACCAGGTTTTGTATGATTGTTGCAAAGAAATCCCAGAGTCTTTAAGTCTCAAAAATATGTGGGCCCGGGTCAAGCATCTTAGATGCCCTTATAGAACTTGCCACCAACAGAAAGGCACCCATGGAAGAATAAGCTGGGACATGAGATGGGTCAGAGCATTAGAGTGCCCGCCAGCCACAAGAAAGCGCTCATGCAATGAAGGCATATTGTGAAACAAAACACTGCCCAAACCCCACAGAAAACTCCCTGCTAGGAATTTTATTTGACTATGGAAAACCAAAGTTTCAACCTAGGAGAATAAAATTTTTAACATCTTTGATAAATAAGCCTAGATTTCTCCCATATTTGGATGCTGGTTCGGGGTTCATGTTCAAAAACACTAAAGCCAAATATACTTGAGTTAATTTGAAATCTCAGTGATCACTTTGGGAATGAGAGTTCCTATTTATGTTGTCCTTTTCAGAGAACTTTTGTTTAATACTCAGTTTTAGTCAAAGAGTCTAAACAAAATCCCTCCATCTGAGACTCGCACATTAACGAGTTTATCTAGGACTTGTTTTTCTGTTGAATTTTGTCAATCTCATTCAAGAATTACTGTATACAGCTTAAGAAATTGAGTTTCCCATATGTTTGTCTTGCCTAGTGTTGAATATAAGCCTGGGTTTTTAGCTGGCCTCACAGACAAGTGAATTTTGTGTTTTTCTGCCTTGTTTGATGTCTGAGTTTCTGTCTTGTCTCAGAAAGCTGCGACTTGTACTTGCTACGTTTTTCTTTTTTTCCCTCATGAGGCAGTCTTTTAAGTCTTAGTATTCTTTTCTCTTCGATGAAAAACAGCATCTATCTTATGAGTCGGGCTTTCAGTATCTACACTGAGAAATTCTGATATAAATTGGTCTATTTGAAAGGTGTGCTGAAAAGGATGGATTGTGTATTTTGATTGATATAACAAAACTTTAAAAAGGACAAATTATTCTAAATTTCTTCTCTAAAGGATCCTACAAAGCATGCAAAAAAAGGGTTATGAAAATGTAATAATTTTCATAACTCTGGATGTTATTAATAAATTAGGCTACAATATTCCTTCAAAGAACTTACTTTGATTGATTTAATGATAAATAAACACTTATATGAATGAAAAAGGCCTAATATTCCTAGGAATTAATGAAAATAAATTTGTTCTGATAAAGGCTTTTATGTTTATGCCAGCCTTGAAAGCAAACCTTAAAAGCAAAAGTTTTCTAGGTAACTTAAGTTAGATATTATATGAAATATGTTTTATTTAGAGAAAATGAGTAATTTTTATTTATTTCAGAATGAGAAGAATTTATCTTTTGTCTTTAAAAAATAACTAGCCCAACTTACACATATTTAAATGAATTGAGATTAACAAATTCTTTCTTGATAATGAACCTCTGAGACACACACTGCTCCAGAGAAAGTGTTGGAAAAAACTCTCCCAACCAGATGAAAACCTGTTTAAGAAAGAAAGTAATGTAGACATTATTGACATCTAAAATTAAAAAATGCTCTCTATCTTAGTCATCTAGTGCTGCTATAACAAAAATACCACAAGTGGATGGCTTTGACAAAGAGAAGTTTATTCTTTCACAGTCCAGTATGCTACAAGTCCAAATTCAGGGCATCAGCTTCAGGAGAAGACTTTCTCTGTCGGCTCTGGAAGCAGGTCCTTGTGATGCATCAGTCTTCCCTTGGTCTGGGAGCATGGATCGGCCATCTTGGACTCATATCAGAGATCAGCAAACAGGAGGTATGAGACAGCAGCTTCACGGAGCTTCCAGCAGGAGACAGAACAACCGTAACCCACAATATAGGCTTTCCCTCCCCCCACCCTTCTTTACTCCCATTTAGCCTCCTCTGCTTCCTGCAGCAACAGTCTATTGGCCAGGAAGCACGAGTTTCTCCCCAGTACTGCTTGGATTCCATCCGTCCGCACTGGCCAGCTCCCTGAGTGCCTTTTGTTGGCTGCTGGTATTGCTTTTTTCCGCTTCTTTAGATTTCTTCCTTACCTCTCACCATCTCCCCCTCCTTTCTCTCAAATACCTGGTTTCGTGAGCCATCTTTGCTTCTTCCTGAAAGGCTGCGAAACACTGCTTGACTGTGAAACCGCTTCCCTGCCCGTGCTGCCATGATGGTGGGACCCCGGGGGCTTTTTTGTTTGCTCTGATTTGTTCTGTTTGTTTTCTTTTTCTCTTCT
>NW_004447281.1:1864-3287 GCF_000243295.1 Trichechus manatus latirostris | reverse complement strand
AAGAAAAAGTGACTTTAGAAGCCCTTATTTCCAAATATCAGCCCTGCCAGATGCAATGTATACACATTATCCATCAGGAGTCGTAAACTTGGAGAACAGCTTTATATTTTCACACTTGAGCACCCTTCTATTTGATGTTTTCTTTAACCCCTTCACTATTTAAAGGAAATATTTTCAGAGTGGCTCTGGGTCCCGTTTACGTCCTTGATACAGAAGGAGATGCATGATGTGCTCTCACCCTTGAGGTCTTGGGCCTTGGTCACCTCAGGGATGAGGAAAAATGGTCATAGCTCTTAAAAGATTATTCAGAGTGTTTTCCTAAGCAACTCAAGGATGATATCATTTGTTCTCATTTCATTACCTTAATAGCTAGCACTTACCAACTAGTGCTTACCCTGTGCTACACACAGGTCTAAGTGCTTTACCTATTAACTCATTTAACCCTCAGAACAACCCTTTGAGGTCAGTAATATTATGCTCATTGTACAGATGAAGAAACAGAATTACAGAAGTTACATGATTGCCCAAGCCCACCTAGCTCATAGGTGTGGAGCTGGGATTTGAAACCAGGCAGTGTGACCTGGTAGCACAATGGTTAAGTGCTCAGCTGCTAACTGTAAGGTTGGGGGTTCAAACTCACCCAGCAGATTCACAGGAGAAAGACCTGGTGGTCTGCTCCTATAAAGATTACAGCCTAGAAAACTGTACGGGGCTGTTCTACTCTGTCACGCAAGGTCATTATGAGTTGGAATCGACTCGTCGGCAGCCAATAACAACAGTGCAGTCACAGAGATGTGCACTTATCACTACGCTCTACCACCTCCCTTTCCTTGGTATAAAGAAATCATCTCCAACATCTTCTGGCTGTGCTAGTGGAAAGCTAGTAAAGAAAGCAAATGCTGACAAAGATGTCAGAGAACAAGAGTATGTTTTTTAAAATGCTTTTCTACACCGTAGAATCCCCTTTTCCATACAAAATCTTAAGCCGAGCCCACAAAACAGAGTCATTCTCCTTTGCTCCTTCACCCACCCACTTCCCCTGCTCCTTGCCTCTGAGGTGTCTCTGGGTAAGCCTGGGGACTCTAAGAACCTAGCTTGAAAACTACGACACGGCAGCCCTGGGCATCTGCAATGAGCTGCTCGGGGCTCCCCGGCACAGGCAGGCCGCCCACACCCATGCTTGTCAGAGTCAGGGCGAGGAGTCAGCACATCATTTGCAAAAACTCCATGTAAGAGAGGGCTTTGGGGTTAATGGATTATTCTCAGAATTAATGGAAAAGCATACTAACATTTGTGCAGGAAGTCTGCCACACCGAGTAACAGATGAGAAAAGTCAGAGTCTTCCAGAAAACAACCCAGCAATGAGCAAGATTTTCTGCAGAAATGCTAGCTCTTCCCAAATCTGAAAAAATGAGTGTAGCTT
>NW_004447281.1:0-786 GCF_000243295.1 Trichechus manatus latirostris | reverse complement strand
CAAGAAATCAAAAGACGCATTACATTGGGCAAATCTGCTGCAAGAGATCTCTTTAAATTGTTAAAAAGCAAAGATGTCACCTTGAAGACTGAGGTGTGCCTGACCCAAGCCATGGTGTTTTCAATAGCCTCTTATACATTTGAAAGCTGAACTATGAATAAGGAACACCAAAGAATAACTGACGCCTTTGAATTGTGGTGGTGATGAAGAATATTAAATATACCATGGACTGCCAAAAGAATGAACAAATCTGTCTTGGAAGAAGTACAGCCAGAATGCGTCTTAGAAGCAAGGATGGTGAGACTATGTCTCACATACTTTGGACATGTTATCAGCAGGGATCAGTCCCTGGAGAAGGACATCATGCTTGGTAAAGTAGAGGGTCAGTGAGGAAGAGGAAGACCCTCAGTGAGATGGATTGACACAGTGTCTGCAACAATGGGCTCAAGCATAACAACGATTGCGAGGATGGCGCAGGATGGGGCAGTGTTTTGTTTTCTTGTACATAGCGTCGCTATGAGTCAGAACTGACTCAAAGGCACCTAACAAGAACAACAACAAAGCATCTGGAAGGAAGAAGGGAGGTTCAGTTATCTGCACTGACACTAAACATCATCAAGAAACAAATCAGGATGGAAATATTTCATCAACAGTCCAATTATATCCACATTTGAATAAAGAAGTGTTAATTACATTTCAGGAGAACAATGACCAACTATTAGTACATAAAGGAAATATATGAATTCTCTAACAACCACTGAAACAATTAGCAAATACCTAAATCGG
>NW_004447280.1:0-3287 GCF_000243295.1 Trichechus manatus latirostris | reverse complement strand
TGAGCTGGCAGGTGATGGGGCCGCTGGAGAAAGCGTGCTAACTCGACTGAGGTTCACAGATGACTTCTGAGAAGGAACCGGTGGCTTAGAGACAGGAGGAGTTGGAGATTTAAGAAAGCTGTTTGCCTGTTGTGGAGTAGAATAGTTAACTGAGGAACTGTTTCCTGAGCTTGAGGGAAGCTTGATGGGTGGAGGTGGATGTTTTACTTCCTTCCCCAATACTGAAGACTGAACCAACACTCTCTGAGGTTGTTCTATTTCTTTCCTTGGAGAAAGGCTCAGACTGGCTGAGCCACTGGAGCTGTGTGGGTTCCTGACTGGGCATTCCTTCTGGACCAAGTCCTGGTACTGATTGACTGTTGTCTCAGCAGCAGTCTCTGGTCCAATCATTAAGCAATCTGAATGATCATCTGTGGAGAAGTGGAAGGGAGACACCTCACTAACACTTTCTTCATCTTCTTCACAGGGCTGTATTGTCCCAGACAAAAGTGGGTCATCGAGTGACTGCATGACGCTCCGTGTTGTTTTCTGATACTGATTACCAGCTTCACAGTCAAATAAGTAATCATCATTTACTTCACATGCTGCCCAGACAGTTGGTTGTGAGACAGCGGGTATGACAGACTTTTCCACCTTTGTATATTTCTCTACGTCCACTTCAGAAGGCATGGCCAGATTACAGGGACTTTGTTTCCACATATCCACACAATTTCCTGCTTTAGAAATTTTGAGGTCATATTGATGACCTGCTTTTCTTTCTTTACTTTTTTGGCAAGAAGTGAACGATCTTAGCTGAGACAGTGGTGGACAATCAGACAGCTCTAGTGGCTGGCTCAGAGAGGACCTAGAATACCTCTTGAAACACTGTTTCATTGAGTGAGTGTTCATCTTTTGCTTGTTATAGAGCAGTCTGTTTGCAGTGCAGGCTACTGCTACAGAAGGATCAAGACACAGGGGTTCAGCTGTAGCTAAGATCAGTTGGCTCTCAAGCACAAGTTTGTCTTCCTGGGTCCATTTATGGTTATCACTTGTTATTGAATGCACATCACAGGCTAAAGTCTGCATTGTTGGACGTAAGAGAACATGCCTACTTTGGTAGCCAGGAGATTGCATATTACTGTACTGCCTGTAGTCACGGATTTCTGCGATGACACATCCAGAGTAAAAAATATTCACCTGAAAGTTTTCCAGGAGATCAACCAAAATAGGAGGTAATTCTTCTGCATCCAAGTATTCAAGCAATTCCTTCTCTTCATAAGGCAGCTGAATGGTCTCGAATTCTGACCCATTTTCCCCGCTGAGCATCAGAGTATAGCCCTCATTGCCAGAGTATAGGTTGACCACTAAACATGACAAGTTCTCTCGCATAACAAGCTTCTCCAACAGGTTCACATTTGTTCTTAATTCCTGCACACCCTCAGGCTCTTTTTCACATTCTTCAACATATAAGTCATAAAGTTTCTGAAATATCGATTTTCTTCCACTAGACAAGCATTTCCTTTTAGGAGGTCTCAGTTGGGCACTTTCAATGAGACAGTCGGCACGATCCAAAGCTTCTTCTAAAGCTTGCTGCATTGTAGTATAAAACGGGGCCCTAAAAGAAGCGAAAAAAAATACGTGCGTTGATGAAGCGGGATGAAAATCATGCCTTTAATCTCAGTCATCTAGTACTGCAAGACGCCGTGGAGTGAACGGCCTTTACTCAGTAAGGACACAAAATTCTCTTCAGTTTTCCACACAAAATTCTCCTGAGTTCCCCAAAACACCAGTACCTGTCCGGGAGCCGCTGCTGGGCCTCGAAATGGTGCCGCCGGCTCACCTCGATGTGGTGGCCTCGTTTTCACGCAGGCGCCGCCGCATGACGCACGACGCAAGACGCAGGCGTGACTGACGTCCCCACTTCCGCAACTGGTCCTGTAGCCTCACTTCTTGTTCCGGCGTCCCCACTTCGGCGTGGAGGACTGGGCGTACCCTTCTTTTCAATTTAATGTCGAAGACATACACACAAAAGTATAAGCAACCATAGAAGAAATAGATACATTTTCGGGTATAATTTTAATATACACCAATTTTCACAGGAGTGCAATGACGAGAAAGGTATGGAAAGTTGTAATTTGTTGGTGTATGTGTGTGCGCGCGCGTGTGTGCGTGCTCGTGTGTGTGATTTGTTTTGTTGGGAACTTTACCAAGAATTCTTCACTGTTTTTGGAATCTCTTGAAATCAACTACAGTGCTGCTCCTGGTATCTATCACCAATTCAGCACGCCCCAGTGAGTCGATTATTGTAGCTCCTACGTAGATGGAGACTATATATCTGAGGTGTAGGTATCAGACTTCTTCATTGTATCTTCTGGGGATCTAGGGGCAAAGCGTTTTCGTATTGATGTACGCGTAACATGGCATTCTTACACATAATAGCTTTCCTTTTATTTCCCTACATATTTTTTCTCTAATTATGTAGTAGTTGTTGTTCAGTGCCATCAAGTCGGCTCCGATCCTGTGCACAACAGAACAAAACACTGCCCAGTCCTGCACCATTCTCACAATCGTTATGTTTGAGCCCATTGTTAACAGCCTCTGTGTCAATTCATCTCACTGAGGTTCTTCTCTTTCACTGACCCTTTACTTTACCAAGCATGATGTCCTTCACCAGGCACTGGTCCCTCCTGTTAACATGTACAAAGTACAAGTGAGATGAAGTCTTGCCATCCTTGCTTCTAAGGAGCATTTTGGCTGTTCCTCTTCCAAGACAGGTTTATTGGTTCTTCTGGCCAAACTCATGGCCGTGGAGTCAATTCCAACTCATAGCAACCCTACAGCACAGAGTAAAACTGCCCCATAAGGTATCCAAGAAGCAGATGGTGGATTTGAACTGCTGACTTTTTTGTTTAGCAGCTGAGCTCTTAATCACTGCACCACTGTATTCAGTATTCTTCCCCAACACCATAATTCAAAAGCTTCAGTTCTTCAGTCTTCTTTATTTATTGTCCAGATTTCACATGGTTATGAGGAGACTGAAAATACCATGGCTTGGGTCAGGTGCACCTTAGCTCTCAAAGTGACATCTTTGCTTTTTTACACTTTTTTTCCTTTTTTTTTTTAATTGTACTTCAGGTGAAGGTTTACAGAACAAATAGTTTCTCATGAAACAGTAGTACACATATTGTTTTACGACATTGGTTAACAACCCTACGACATGTCAACCCTCTCCCTTCTCGACCCTTTTGTTTTTTTTGGTGACAATATACATAGCCAAAGATACACCATTACTAAAATTTCTACATGCA
>NW_004447279.1:2479-3288 GCF_000243295.1 Trichechus manatus latirostris | reverse complement strand
GAAATGACCCCCATAATGGCGATTGGTCCTTTAATTTTTCCTCTGTAAGCACATGCCATCGGCTTAAATACAAGACTGAATCGAGGCCTTGAGGCCTTAAGGCCTACTCATATAATCAGCAGGAGTTCCCTTAGGGAGTCCTACTTCAGTCTTCGACGTGACAATCCCCGTCTCATGGAGAAACTTGCAAGTAGTAAAGACCTAAATATGTGCAAAAACCTTATGGTGCACCAGAAAGAAAAGGGAGTTCAGTAAAGTAGACTGGCCGTGCGATAGCAGCCCCACCAAACTTAATTTGGTAATGAACTCAGCAAGACGCTCAGGGCACGAACAGAAAAGGAAAGCATATAGAAAAGATAGCCAATAAATCTCCCAATGAGACATCTGCAAAATAAGCAGAGGCTTCATTCTGATAGGAGACCGTTCTAGGCTAAAGGGGCCCTTGTTGGTACTAGGGGAAGCCAATTCTGTGACTTTCCGGAAATGTAGAAGATAATATTCTTTTAGAATCCTGTCGATGACACCATTAAATGTCATAGACTTACCATCTGTACTCTGATTAATGTCAAATTGACAGATGTATTGAAAGAAAAGAGATAGCTCGAGCTGGGAATGGACTGAACTGCATGCAGTGGAATCCAGTACTCCAAAATGGCAGCTCAGCAGTGACATTTTATAGGAGGGGGACAATGGATATGACACACGTTACTTGATTGGTATTTACAAACTTAGATCATCGAAAGTACATTACTCGATTGGTAGTAGATCATTTTAAGGCAGGACTTCCCGTGGTAGGAACTCATAAGGCA
>NW_004447279.1:0-1161 GCF_000243295.1 Trichechus manatus latirostris | reverse complement strand
CTTACTGAGGGGACCCTGTCCTTAGAGTTGGATGCCAGGTTGCATACCCATGCCTCTCCCTGGAGTGCCGGTTGAAGCTGCAGGTTTTGATGATTAGATGGCAAGAAACGCAAGAAGATAAACTTTCATCTAGCTTGGAGCCGCCAAGGTGGGAGAAGTCAGGGGCTGACTTCACACCTCCAAAGAACTCCTCAGCATTCTTGGGACCTCCCAGTCCACTTAACTTTAAAAAAATTTGTCCTTTAAAAGTTGCTAGCCACTCCTTTCAGCCAAAGATTAGACAGACCTATAAAACAAACAATAACACATATGAGGAACGTGCTTCTTAGTTCAGTCAAATATGCAAGACCAAATGGGCAACATCTACCCAAAAGCAAAGAGGAGCAGGCAGGAAGGGACAAGGAAACCAGAAGAATGGACACAGAGAACCCGGGGTGGGAAGGGAAAGGGGGAGAGTGCTGATACATTGCTGGGATTGCAACCAATTTCACAAAACAATTAGTGTATAAATTTTTGAATGAGCAACTAAATTGTGCTGTAAACTTTCACCTAAAACACAATAAAATTAAAAAAAAAAATTAAGACATGTTATTTTCTAAGAGAATGTTGAGAACACCCCCTGGGAACCTCATACCACCAAGAAAGCAGTGCCGGGAGCAGAGCACATCCTTTGTACCTGAGGTTCCTGTGCAGAGAAGCTCCCAGACCAAAGAAGACTGATGCATCACAAAGACCTTCCTCCAGAGCCAACAGAGAGAGAAAGCCCTCTGGATCTGATGCCCTGAATTTGGACTTGTAGCCTACTGGACTGTGAGAGAATAAATTTCTCTTTGTTAAAACCATCCACTTGTGGTATTTCTGTTATTGCAGCACTGGATGACTAAGACACATACCATACCATAACAAACCCGTTTCTGTTGAGTTAATTCTGCTTCATGGCGACCCCATGTGTTACATGCGGAACTGCTGCATAGGATTTTCTTGGCTGTGATCTTAATGGAAGCATATTGCCAGGCCTTTCTTTCATGGTAGCACTAGGTGGGTTGGAACTGTCAACCTTTAGGTTAGTAGTTGAGTGCAAACTATTTGCACCACCCAGGGACCTACCTGCACTGCATGACTTGGGCTAGTTCTCACTGTGCCCACCTGTTCACCCAGCTC
>NW_004447278.1:2478-3217 GCF_000243295.1 Trichechus manatus latirostris | reverse complement strand
CCAGACATTAATTATTGAAGGTTTATAAGGAGACAAATTCACATTGCATACTACCTGTTTCTGAAGAGCTATAAACTATTTTCAGACCTCACCAATGTCTGGATATATACCAAGATACTATTAGGTTTTTCAAATGTGGGTAATATTTGAAATTACTGTATTTTGAGAGATGACTAGAATACTGCCCACTCGTCTATGACCCATTGAATTGCTATGAATTATAAATTAGATCCTCTGGACCAGCACTTCAAAACCATTTTCAACAGCACTGTGTTCATATAAATTAATAATATTTGTAGAGTGTACTGCTTGTGGCTGGAAACAAGTGGCTTGAGGATTTTGACTTCCCAGGTTCCATTTTTATTGTCTAACAGTCGAAGGATTAAGATCTCACCTCTCCTATAATATGCCTTTCACACCGGTGTCCTACTACCAATAGCTGAGAAGTTTTGCTCTGAGCCAGATATAAACCTGACGAGTAATAAATTAGATAAAATGTGATGATCCTTTCAAAGCAGGCAAGAGAAGTCCTGACTCTTAACTTGCTTTAACAGTGAATAAATTCATTATATTGTATCAAGGCCAGAGGAAGGGGGGCTTCCAAGTGCTTCCTGTCAGGGCTTTGTCCTTGCTCATAGGAACAATTGGTGCAACATGCTTTGCTATTCATATACAGAAAGTAGACAAGAAACCTGAGTTCAAGAATAGAACACAAGCCTTTCTTTTCAGTCTGATTGGG
>NW_004447278.1:0-881 GCF_000243295.1 Trichechus manatus latirostris | reverse complement strand
TAAGGTTATTATATTACTTTGTATAGGATTTAATGGTGACATTAAATATTTAATAAGATAGCAAAAGCAGTAATGCTTGGGCAATTGTTCAGGGACAAATTCTATTCAGTTTTTAGAAGATTTGCATAATCATGTGATTAATATTACTTAGCAATCTCAAACATTGGATAATGCCAAAGACATTGCAAGATGCACCATTAACTTAGAAGTCTTAAAAAGAAACTTTCATTCTATGGGATGCTCCTAGACATTTTCTTCAGTAAAAGAGTGGCTTTCTAAATGTATTATATTATTGAAACTTCAGGGAATGTGTGGAATGCCTCATTCTTGCATTTAGAAGTAATCTACACAGGTCCTTTTGCAGGGCAACTATCAATGAAAAATACATTACTAATACCATTCTGTACAAAACACGTCATGAATTATTAATTCATTTTACCTGTATTGCCACATTCCATTGTCTCAAAAACCTTAGGAAATGCATATTCTTATCACAGTTTTATTGAGAGGGAAACTATGGGGAACAGAAGTTAAAAGATTTTCTAAAAGCCATAGAAATATATGATAGCAAGAATTCTAAAACCCAGGTTTTATCATTCTAAGTTGAAATGACTTGGCATAATGTCAGAATTGCCACAACCGTGACTCTTGTTTCTTTAGGATTAAGCGTTTTCAAACTTAACTTTGCATAAGAATTATCACATATTCTTTATGAAAGGCAGATACTGGTCATTATTCCAAAAAGCCTGATTCTGCAGTTTGAGTTGGAATCTAGTAACCACACTTGATTTGATGCAAGTGATCAATGAGAATCGTTGCCTTAGACTATATCCTAGTTATGGTATTTGAAACTTGCAATAGAACTGCATGGTACAAAATAA
>NW_004447277.1:2442-3292 GCF_000243295.1 Trichechus manatus latirostris | reverse complement strand
CACCCCACCAAAAAAAAAACTGTGGCAGACATGCTTTAGAAAGCTGAGTCTCTCTCAGAGGCACTCTGAGGACAGAGGGTACTTACTAACAGCAGAGTCGTAAGAGGTGGAATTGTTCTCGCCTCTCATGAAGGGGTACGGGGACAGGTAAGCGTGTGTGCAGTTCTTGGATGGTGGCTGATTGACTAGAAAGGACAACAAAACAATGGAATTTATTACTGAGAAGGTGAGTTACAAACTGATCCCAATAGAACAAAAATGCAGAACTAGGAGTCCACAAGCAAAATAAAACTGCATGTTAGATCAACAAATTCAGAGACTTGTAGGGTGCAGAGAGAAGAACTCCAGAGAACTCATATTGAGAGGCATAAGGGGCCTGGAAGATGAATTTATCCAGAGGATCTAGCTATGTGACATAATTCAAGGAATAGGCTCAAATGCCCTCAATATCATCTTAAAATCGAAAGCACCATACTTCAATTATTTTCACAAACATACCCTCCAATATCTAGCATAATCCCTACCACATAGTAGATATTCAATAAATACTTGCTTAAAAAATCTAATAAACTTAGACTTAACTTTGATTAGTTCCAATCAATATAAAACTTCTTCTATATTCTATTTTTAGGGAAAAGATACAAATGATCCATCACACAAATTGACAATTCAAATACACTTTTAGCATTTTAAGAAACCACAAGAAGCAACTCTTATGTTGTTTGCAAACTTAAGAATTTCATTGTGCATCCTTTAGGGAGAAGCAGGATTCCTACTTGTGGCATCTCACTTCTGTGCCACTTCAGGCAGAAGGTAAAGGAAAATATTCTTTTTTTCCTCTAAGGCCCTG
>NW_004447277.1:0-824 GCF_000243295.1 Trichechus manatus latirostris | reverse complement strand
AAAATGAAGTAAAAAACTGGTGGACAGTTAGCTCTCAACAATAAGAACAAAAAAGAATAAAGAGTTTTGAGTAGATAGAATCTTCTTGAGAAACCTATCCTAGCTCATGTTTTGGTGGCTTCTCCCTCACACCCAGCGATGGATTTGTATTCCCTCTGCTCTCTGTTGGAGGGGCTCCAGCCCAGCAGCTGAGAATGGCTGGCTATTTTAGGATACTGATTGAGGAGCTGTCTCTATCCCATGGGGATCAAAAAATAGCTGACCTTCCCCTGACTATAGAGAGGACTCTCAGAAGCTAGCTAGAATTATCATTATTGCTGTTGAGTAAGCCACAAAAGTGGAAAGAAGATGGAATGGTTATGAAGTCATTAGCAGTATTGATCCCAAATTTTAAGTGTCTGAACAAGCACCTCGTAGTTTAAGATGACCATTAGAAGCTAAATAACAAGTCCAAAGTCACTTAAGACTCTCTTTGAAGATATATAAACCACAATTATAAAGAACCACAAATACTTGCCTTGAATACAATTAAGATTGTAATTAAAATCTTAACTCCTTTTGGATATTTTTGGCATATAAACTAATTTGAGGCTTAAATGATCTAGCATAATACTGAGTACGGTTCAGACTTATAATTTAGACATTCAGGTGTATACTTAAAAATCAAGAATATTCATGGTAGCATAAATTCTTTAAATTATAAAAAGTACTTATACTTTTTACCAACTTCTGCAGTCAGAAATTGATCAAACATGCAATCAGGATGCACTGATAATTACTGGTGATTGGAATGCGAAAGTTGGAAACAAAGAAGAAGGATTGGT
>NW_004447276.1:1914-3293 GCF_000243295.1 Trichechus manatus latirostris | reverse complement strand
TAAAATTTTTGAAACGTTTAATGACACTATCCATAGAATTAGTTCAGGTAAATGATTCATAACCAAGGACAGTCACTCATACACTTAGTGAACGTGCTGAATAGGCAGAATGATTGTGATAGGTAATGTCTATGAGATTTTCTCTTAAAAAATAAATGTGATGACCTCATTTGTGACTCTTGTTTTCTGGGGTAACCGTTTCAATCCTTTTGGGTGTTCTCGTGGTATCATGAATTTGGCGGAGTTTTCGCGTATATGGTTTTTTTATGCACGATCACATAAAACCCATCGGCTCCAACAGTCTCAAACCTTTCACGTTTTCTCCGTTTCTGTCGCTGTAGATTCCCCGTTGCCTCCATGGAGATTCATTGCTGAGATCCTGGGAATTGTCCTTTTTAAATTAATGTTCATAGTGATTATCATCACAGTTATCGATATTCCTAGTAAGTAAGTCTATGAGAGAAGGAGCATAAGAAAACTGCTGATACAGTAAGGATCTAAAAACCTCTCTACTCTTAATATTATATCAAATCATTCTCTTTTCTAATGTGAGCATTTTATAATCTTAAACTTAGTAAATATTTAAAAAATCTGGTAATGTGGGATTATTATGGAAGAGGTATCCTAAATTAATGAAAATTATTAATGATACTATAAAAATATTTTGATTGCTTCCATGCAAATGCTGAGAAAAGATCTGCTACAATATCCTGGGGCCTTGTGATAATAGAAAGATAAAATAGTTATAAATACCAGATGAATTCAGAAAAGTTTAAGCTATAATCTGACACCTGACAGAAGAGTTGTTGTTTTGGTTGTTGTTGCTGTTTATATTAGGTTGTAATGGCTTTTACTATTAGCTTTTCTTGGTTTAAAAAAAAAATCTTAATATTTATCAATATTAGTATAGTCACTGAAGGAGTTACTACAAATTCAATATAAAAGCCTTCATCATGGTTGTACAATTCTCATCATGCTGAGTTATATTCAACCTACAGCAACTTCAATCCAGTAGCAAAAAAATCTTCCATAATAAGAACTGAGAAAGATAGGTAATGTCTCTAGAAGTTTTTCTTTTTTGTGGTTTGAACATATTCTGCTTGTCTCTAGAAGTAAGAAGAAATCGTTAGGAAAATTACCTAAGAAAGAATAAACGAAGTATTTTCACAAATGATCAGTATCTGAAGTTTCAACCTTGTAATCAGTGACCAGAAGTATAAATTATTTTTTTAAACAATAGACCTCCTTTTTCCCTAGTGGCTTAAATCTAAAAATGCTATGATATGCTACTCTACTGTATATTTCTAATTTTTTTCTGATTAAGTGGTGTTGTTACTTTTTTCTGGACTTCACTGGAATTTTTTAAAGCATTTGAAAAT
>NW_004447276.1:0-1277 GCF_000243295.1 Trichechus manatus latirostris | reverse complement strand
GTGTATCTTGAGTCAGTCTCTCTTGAGTTATAAAAGAAATCAAACAAGCAAGCAAAGAAGCAGAGATGGGGGAAGAAAGATGTCAAGCCACATGAAGAAGGCCCAGGAGAAGAAGCTCAAAAGACACAGGGACCTTCTGCAGAGTCTGCAGAGAGAAAAAGCCTTCCCCTAGAGCCAGCATCCTAAATTTGGACTTCTAGCCTCCAAACTGTGAGAAAATAATGCTCTGTTTGTTAAAGCCACACACTTGTGTTATTTCCATTATAGCAGCACTAGATAACTAAGATAGAAGATATAGGTCAATTCAACTTCATTAAATTTTTTAAAAACTTCACTGAAATGGAAGGAAAAGTCAAATATATCAGCAAAGTCAAAGATGAACCCTAGCTTGAGCGAAACATTTAATGGATATAATAACCAAAGATGAATATGCAGAATATTGAAATAAAACATTCAAGTCAGTAAGAAAAAGATGAAAGAAATAATAACCCATAGTGTTAGGGTGGGGAAAACGGTTATAAATGAAAAAAATTATGAAAATTGAAATGCAAAATATAATATGTGAAAAGAAGTTCACTTTTCACGAGTTGGTACAGATTTTAGAAAATTTAATAATGTTAGCAAAAGAAGTAGATTAAAAGTAGACTTATGTACTGTTGGTAAAATTTTAATAAGAGTCAAATTAAATATAAGCCTTCTTTGCAAATTATCCTTCTGTGTAAATTATCACTATGTACTTTAAGGAGATTCTTGCTGAGATTCATAAGAAGGCATGTAGAAGAATGTTACAGCATTCTTTGACATTTAAAAAATTTAAAAAAATATTAACTATAAATATAAGTACATGGGTAATTTGTGGTATATTAATATAATGAAATTTTATATAAATATAAACATTACTGATCTACCTTCCTCAGCATGTATAATTCCTGCAAAAGTAATTTTGAGTGAGAAAGATATTTATAACCCTCTAAAAAATAATAAAAATGTAAAATTATGTCTTTATAAATCTATACACACATATCTGTGTGTGTTTACACTATATACATCTAAATTATATAAGTATATTTTGATATATAAATAAGTAAATGACTAGAGACAGTATTTATACATGTATGTGTACATATATATTTATTTCTCCAAAACTTTCTTAGGAGACTGAAAAAATTTATTGAACAATACAAGTTAATGTTTGAAAATGGTTAAAAACTATAAGAGGTATTAAAATTTGGTTCATTATGTTGTTGAAAGGTTTTCCCCAAAGACCTTCATTACTT
>NW_004447275.1:2072-3299 GCF_000243295.1 Trichechus manatus latirostris | reverse complement strand
TGTGGGGCAGTTCTACTCTGTCCTGTAGGGTCGCTATGAGTCGGAATCGACTCCACGGCAATGGGTTTGATTTTTTTGTACAGTATTAAAATTAAAAATCTGGAAATAAGAGGTGATAGAACTTGCCCAGGCTGCTGCAGCTAGTAAAGGCAGGAGTAGGGTTTCAGCCCCTCATCTCTGCACTACACACCCACCGAAACAGGCCTCCTGCCGTTTAGAAAGAGTGCATTGTGTTTAGAACAAAGATGGGAACAGGAGGCCCAGGTGAATGGCTTCAGAGCTAGCGGTCTAACCAAGGGGTCATGAGAAGAGTTGGTTGAGTCAGCCTTAAATCAAAGTGATTTATGCCTGAGTCTGTCTGGATCCCTAATACAGAGGCCTTGTTTTATTCAAATTTGCCCCCGCTTCCCCTCCTCCCCTAGTGCCTTGTTCAGTATCTTGTGCTTAGTGATGACCACTGAAAGACTTTACAAGTGAACTGGTTTGAATACAAAGAACAAAGCTCAGGACTGTGGTAAGCTGCTTTCAGCCCCTATACTTATTCCCCTCTAGAGTCACTCTCCTGAAAGTGGTCCTGTGCAGACCCTCAACTCCAAAACCAACTTTTAAGAAATCCAAATTACTTTTTTTTTTAAGAGAAGTTTGGTTGATAACACTTGGAGCTTTCTGTGCTTTTCAAATCAAATGACCCATGCCAAGCACTTATCACGGTGCCTAGCACATGGCAAGTGCTCGATAAAATGCTAACTGGCTCCGCGGGAAAAAGATGTGGCAGTCTGCTTCCACGGAGATTTACAGCCTCGGAAACCCTATGGGTCGGAATCAAGTCAGTGGCAGTGGGTCTGGTTTGGTTTTTGTTGTCATGAAGCCCAAATTCCAAGGTTGTGAGCTCTCTTTCGTATTTTCGCTTTGGACATTCTTCTTGCTTAGTGCAGGTGTTTCTAATGCTATGGCTGCTGGTGCTTTACTTTATCGTCTCTAAATTCATTCATTTGAATGTTACAGTTACTAGACACTATGCGAGGCACTTTACGTACATCACCCGTCGGTAGACACCGCGAGTCAGCCCCTGACTCATGGTCACCCCATGCACAATGGGATCACACCGTTGTAATCTATAGGGTTTTCATAGGCTGATTTTCAGAGGTAGATCACCAGGCCTTTCCTCCTAGTCCATCTTAGTCTGGAAGCTCCACTGAAACCTATTCAGCACTGTCTTAGTTATCT
>NW_004447275.1:0-898 GCF_000243295.1 Trichechus manatus latirostris | reverse complement strand
GGAAGCAGATTGCCAGGCCTTTCTTCCGTGGCACTACGGGGGTGGGTTCAAACCACCAACCTTTTGGTTAGTAGTTGAGCGCAAACCATTCTAGTAGTACAGACTCTTCATTTTGTGCCTGAGGAAACTGAAGCTCGGAGGAGGCTAATGGCTGACCAAGGTAACAGAGCTAGTGTGTGGCAGAGATGGGACCCTAACCCAGGTTTCCTGACCCTCAAAAATGTTGACGCTATTACAGCGAAACCTGGGAGAGCCTGAATTTGACAGGACTGCCTTATTTTTCGGTGTCTCACAAGTTTTCTGCCCTTGACAGGGTGCAGTCTTACCACTTTTCTATCATTCTATTAGTGGAAAATATTTGAGTTTCCTTCTCTGACAAGTTTCCATCTTACACAGGTTCTGGTTTTCGCAGCTTTTACTGTATTACCGTCTCCCTTATTTAGAGAAAAATGGAGAGAGAGAAAGAGAGAGAGAGATTACAATGTGCGTGGCAATACAGACCATCACAGAGTCTGTGCTGGAAGGGAGGTTGAACATCATCTAATTCAGTAATTCCGAACAGTCACTGCACATCAGAATCACCTGGCAAAGTTGTTAAAAAGTAACAATTTCCCAGACTCCCTGCTGAATGAGACTGTCCAAGAGTGCAAACCGAGAATGTGCGGGTTTCATCTGCCTCTCCTGGGGTTGTGACGCAGCATCTGGGAGCCCCTTCCTATGGTTACTCTCCTAGACCATGAGTGAGACCTCCCTACACAAATCATGCTTTTACCTTTTCTGGGTTAAACCTTAACCTCTAAGCTTTAAGCAGTTCATTCCCTTAGCTCATTTTCTCTCTGGGATAAGTTTTTGTTGTTGTAAATATACAGATAACACCAAAAACAAAAAACAAAACAAA
>NW_004447274.1:1944-3376 GCF_000243295.1 Trichechus manatus latirostris | reverse complement strand
TTTTTTCTTGTAAGATCTTTTTTCTGATTTTAATATCACAGTAATGTTGGCCCATGGAAGGATTTGCAAAACATTACCTCCTTAAAATATGTAAAAGATGCATCCCCAAAAAGGTATACAGAGGGTAAATGGGCACATGAAAAGACACTCAACACCGCCAGTCACTGGGAAAAGGCAAATTAAAATGACATTCGAATGGCTGAATTTCAAAAGGACAAACCAGATCGAGTGTTGACAAGGATGTGGAGCAATTAGAACTCTCATTCAATGATGGTAGGAAAGTAAAATGGTACGGCTACTTTGGAAACAGTGTGGTGATTTCTTAAAAGGTATACAACTACCCTATAATCCAGTTATTCAACTCCCAGATATTTGCCCAAGAGAGTTGTGATCATGCATTCATACAAGACTTGTGCACAAATATTGATGGCAGCTGCATTTATAATTAACTAAAATTGTAAACCCAAATGTCTATCAAGAGATGAATGGATAAACAAACTGGTATATCCATACAATGAAATAAAACTGAGAAATAAAAAGTAATGAACTATTGATCCACATTACAATATAGAATAATTTCAAAATAATTATGCTGAGGAAAGAAGGCAGATTAAAAAAGCATTCATACTCTCTGGCTTCATTTATACAAAATTATAGAAAATGCCAACTAATCCATAGTGACAGAAAGTGTAGACCAGTGGTTGCCTAGATACAAGGGGTGAATGTCAATAGTACCGTAATAAAACTGTTAAACATGAATAAATACCTTACATAAAGAAAGAAGTTTCACTTTTTGCATTATATGTATTATTCTTTGGTGGCCAAATATTATGCGTATTTATCATAGACTTGGATAAATTTAAGAAAGTTCAAGAAAGAAAATGAAAATAATCAGTCAGTAAACCACCCTAAAATAATTGCTTTTTAAAAAGTCTGTATATTTTCTTTTTTCCCCTCTTAGTTATGTGTACATTTTTTAGTACAACTTTCAAATTACAAGGTACGTACTGTTATGTAACCTGCTCTTTTACTAAGCTATGGTGAGCCTTTTCCCACATCATTAAGTCTTCTCCGACAGTGTGATTTCTGATGAGTTCATTATGGACCACTACTGATTACACTAGTTTTTTGTTGGATCTATAAGTTGTTTCTAATTCCTGTTGTTATTTTTAATAAAATTGTAACAAATGTCTTTGTATATACAATTTGAAACACCTTTAATTAGTATCTCTGCATAAATTCTTAAAAGAATAATTGGTAGGTCAAAATATGCATAAGTTTTTTAGTGTTTTTATCCCTGTTGCCAAATTTAAGGAAGGCTTATTTTTAACAAAATGTCGTTTTTTTCCTGATTATTAATCCAGTGCATGCCCACTATATGTATACATATGTGTGTGTACATATGTGTGTATATATGTATGTGTGTACATAT
>NW_004447274.1:0-1218 GCF_000243295.1 Trichechus manatus latirostris | reverse complement strand
AATGGCACCTGGTACTGGTAATATATATATTGACCTTGCCAGTTCTCACACTCTTATGAATGAACCAATTCCTTAAAGTAAACCTCTCTTCTCTCTCTCTGTCTCTATCTGTCTATATGTTGTTGTTGTCAGGTGTCATCGAGTTGGTTCTGACTCATAGCAACCCCATGTACAACAGAACGAAATACTGCCCGGTCTTGCATCATCCTCCCAATCGTTCCGCTTGAGTCCTTTGTTGCAGCCATCATGTCAATCCATCTCATTGAGGGCCTTCCTATTTTTCACTGGCCCTCTACTTTACCAAGCATGATGTCCTTCTCTAGGGAATGATCCCTCCTGATAACATGTCCAAAGTATGTGAGGTGTAGTCTCACCATCCTCACTTCTAAGGAGTTGTGATGGTTAAGATTGTGTGTCAACTTGGCTGGGCCATGATTCTCAGTGTTTTAATGTAATCACTCCCATGACTGAATACACCGTGAGTACCCAGTCAGATGAAAGGGAGTCTCCTTGGAGGTGTGGCCCGCACCTGTATAGAAGCAGACGTTCTGGCTTTTTGCTCACTCTGGATCCTGCAGCGGCCTCCCGTCATCTCATCTCCCCTTCTTGGGACTTGAGCTGTCAGTTTATCTGCTGAACCTGGGATTCGTCAATCTGCACAGCCTGTGAGCGGCAGCCCTGCTCTCCGACCTGCCAAGCTTGGGCTTGCCAGCTTCTGCAGCTGTGAGACTTGGGAGAGACCTTTACCCTGATCCACGAATTTGGGACGTCCTAGCCTCTACAATCACGTGAGCTGTTCCCTTGATATAATCTCTCTCCGTATATATATTTATACACTTTACTGGTTTTGCTTCTCTAGAGAACCCAGCCTAAGACAGGAGCATTCTGGTTGTACTTCTTCCAAGACAAATTTGTTCGTTCTATTGGCAGTCCATGGTATGTTCAATATTCTTTGCCAACACCAGAATTCAAAGATGTCAGTTCTTCTTCAGTCTTCTTTATTCATCATCCAGTTTTCACATGCTTATGAGGAAATTGAAAACATCATGGTTTGGGTCAGGCACACCTTAGTCTTCAAGATGACATCTTTGTTTTTCAACACTTCAAAGAGATCTTTTGCAGCAGAGTTGCACAATGCAATGCATCTTTTGGTTTTTTGACTGCTGCTTCCATGAGTATTGATAGTGGACCTAAGTAAAATAAAATCCTTGACAACTT
>NW_004447273.1:2204-3300 GCF_000243295.1 Trichechus manatus latirostris | reverse complement strand
TGCCCTTAGCCTTCAAGCCTAGCATCTTTGTCCCGGGAGGTATATTCATACTCTTTATATTCTTTCTGGTACCTAGGATAGTGTCCAGTTCATAGCAGAGCTTTCAGAGGACCAGTCGGCCATCATTAGCATGAGGTCTCTCTGGAGCTATTAGAGCTATTCCTTTGTTGTGTGTATATTGGGTTCAATAGACAAATGGAGGAGTTAGATAATTTAAGCTCTTTCCCAACTCCTTTTACAGGTGTTTCAGAGGAAAGTATGTGGCATTTTAACCCCTGTGTTATGCATTGTTTCAAATATCCAGCAAAGAGTTTCTGGATATGTCTTCCCACATTTGTTTACCACCCTCAACTCCTGCCCCCAACATTTTCCAGAAATCTAGTATTAGACAGTTTTTGCTGAGAAACAAACGTCTTAGCAAACACTGTGTGAGAAACATGGGTCTGCAATTCAGCCATGGTTTGTCTGAGCTAGGCTGAATTAGGCTGGGCCATGCTGGACTGCAGTTGGGTTAAGGTCTACTCGTGTGGCTTCTTGGGGGGTATGCTCTTCTTGTGGGAGATCACAGGACATAGGAGATCAACCAAACCACACAAGCCCATTTGAAGCTTCTGTTTGCATCACACCTGCTAATATTCCCTTGGTTAAAGACGGTCACATGGACAAGTCCAACATCAAAGAAGCGGGAAAGTATACTCAGCCTACACTATTTGAAGATATTCTCAAGTCACATGGCAAAGAACATGGATGTGAAATTCTATAATATGAGGGAGTGAAGAATCCAGAACGATAATTCAGCAAACACAACTGCCATCTTACTTCACATCTTTTGCTCATGTTAAGTCAATTAGAGAAAATTTCCTTATTCAACTCTCACCGTCAGCCAACCATTCCCACCACCTTCAACCCAGACTTCTAAATGTGACTACTTTCTGTGAGCCTTTCCTCAATGACTCCTTCCTCCAGTTACTATAGCACTGGTCCCCTCTCATGGTTTGTTTATGTTACCACTGGAGACATCTGGAGCCTGAGGACCCTTCTGCTACTCTCAGATGCACTCTTATCATGGTGTCTCTCTGGGTTCAGATGGTAGATT
>NW_004447273.1:0-1053 GCF_000243295.1 Trichechus manatus latirostris | reverse complement strand
TTTTTGAGTTCCCTCAACCTTGCCCACACCTTTTTCAGTAGACAGTCTCTTTCTAAACTCTCCTCAATTACTGTGTTTGAATTTGCCATCTGTTTCCTGCCAGGACACTGACTAACATGGTACTCTATCTAAATATGTTTCTTCTATTACGTTCCTTCATTGACCCCTATTTTTTTTTCTTAATATACTTAAGGTTATATGTAATTAATTGTGTAATTTGTTTGCTAGTTTAGTGCATGTAGCCTCTCTCGATTGTGAGTTCCATGAAGACAAGAACAGGACTTCTTATTCACCACTGCATAGTCTCACCTGGTACTTTGGTTCATAATAAGGACTCAAAAATATTTGTTAAATGAGTAAAGAAAATGAATAGATAACAAGATGCTAATCAAGTTGTCCCACTGATTAGCTGTCTGTCAGTTTGTCTTACTGTGGTGGCTTGTGTGTTGCTGTGATGCTGGAAATTATGCCACTGATATGACAAATACCGACAGGGTCATACATGTTGGAAAGGTTTCAGGGGAGCTTCCAGACTAAGACAAACTAGGAAGAAAGTCCTGGTGATCTACTTTTGAAAATTAGCCAATGGAAACTCTATGGATCACAGAATTTTTTTGAGACTTTGACTTGCTTACTTTGGATGTGTCATCAGGAAGGACTGATCACTGGAGAATGATATAGCAATGATCATGAAGACAGTGAAGGATTGGACAACATT
This sequence comes from Trichechus manatus latirostris, assembly GCF_000243295.1. NCBI lineage: Eukaryota > Metazoa > Chordata > Mammalia > Sirenia > Trichechidae > Trichechus > Trichechus manatus. The sequence continues at coordinate 335 of NW_004447273.1, read as the reverse complement.
TTGTTTTGTTATACATGGGGCCACCATGAGTCAGAGTTGACTTGATGGCAACTAAGAACAACAACAACAAAAACAATCAGGTTGCCAGAGGGAAAATAATGTCATTGATTGAGCAATTGCTATTTTCCAGGTAAAATGCTAAGTGTTGTCCATGAATTGCCTCATTTATAATACCCTATAGGCAGATGTGATAAATGTCTCTGTTATATAAATGAGGAGACTGAAACTATGGGAGGCTAAAAATACAGATTTGCATTGGGCAAATCTGCTGCAAAATATCTCTTTAAAATGTTAAAAAGCAAATATGTCACTTTAAGGACTAAGATGTGCCTGAC
>NW_004447272.1:2218-3305 GCF_000243295.1 Trichechus manatus latirostris | reverse complement strand
CCCCACCATTTCCCACCACACACACCCCTGGACTTGCCTTTCTGGAGTTCTTTATTTTTTTGATCAGTTTGTTAATGGTATTTTTTCAAGAAAGACTCATAAAGGTTATGTTTTCTGAGTTTCTGCACACTTGAGACAGAGTATCTGTTGACTTTAGATCTGGAAAAACAATTTTGCCGGGTATAAAATTACTAGGTTATACATTTCTTCTGGAAAGTGTTGTGCACTTTTGCTCTGCAGGTTCAGGTTATTTATTGATTTATTTAACTATTGTTTTCTTGCATTATTTCTTAGATTATATTGTACCATCTGCCTCACTGAATGTCTGAAATATACAAATATAGACAGTCTTTATCATGCAAAACTTTCTCTCAATCTTTTTTTTAATGTTCTTTTAAAGTTAATTCTGGCTTGTTCACAATGTTCCTTCCAGTATTTCAGTCATGTTTATTCAGATTTTTCAGTATTTTAATGTGGCTTTCATCTCTACTGTTTCTTTTTCTCTCTTCCATTTTATACCTAGGCACAGACAGTCAGATTTAGTTTTGTGCTGTTATTTTATAATCAGTTATTTCACTCCATTTGAGGTTTTTTTCTTTTTCTTTCTTTCTTTTTTTTTTTTTAAGAGACAGTGTGCTATTTCTCATTTATTGAGACCATGGACAATAATTTTTTGGATGTCTTCCCCTGTTTTCTGATGTATTGCCTTCATCTGGTTTTACTTATATTCTTTTCTCCTTCCTTTTCAGGATATACACATACTGTCTTTTTTCTTTCTTTTAGCTCATTGTTGGAGGGGTCAGCTCTTTATGGAAGAGTGGTGTGGGGATAGGTGGGGAGGATGGCCTTAGGCAGTCTGCAGCTTCAGTGTGTGTTTGTCATTGTAGTGTCTTTCACCTCATCAGTTATTTCCTTTGCCATGGTAGCACAGCTCATTATTTGACATCTCAGGGTTCAGCATGACCCCAGAAAAGCTCTTTAAGGAATAACCTCTGAGGACTCTGACCAGGGCTTGCTGGTCCCTCACCATCCCTCACCCCAGCTACCTCTGGCAGCTTCCAAACTGGGGGGATTGGAGACTGGGAAG
>NW_004447272.1:0-1050 GCF_000243295.1 Trichechus manatus latirostris | reverse complement strand
TGGGTGATGGATGCAACTTATAAAGACCAGGGAAAGTTTTATCCCATGTGTTAACTCCAGTATTGAGTAGGATTGTGAAGTCAGGTACAGACTTAGTGGTGCAGATGCTGTAATCCATTAGTGATGTCTGCCATGGGCATGTGAAGGAAAGTGGTGATGTGTGCTGCCATGTACAAGCTGGGGAGTGAAACAGAGGTTGGGAGATCCAGGCCCTGCTCCATCATGCACTTCTCACCATTTCTTGTGGCTCACACAGGTATATGAAGAGAAAGATCTTTTTCTGGCAATGTGGTGTTTCCTTCTGACTTGATTATAGTCTGGTTACTTTGACCATCAAAGCCAAGGAGGAACCAGGATTAATTGGTGTGGTGGTAAGTTTACTGGGGAAAATGTCAGAAAGCTTGTATTCTAGGTCCAGGTTCCCAAGGACCAGCTGCGTGACAGCCAGTCTCTTCCTTCATGGGGGAGGGGAGTAGAAGGACAGGGGTGACCTGGAAAATGGGATCAGCCTAGGTAATCTCAGGGATCCTTCCAGCACAGACATTTCATGAATTTTTTTTTAAAAGAAAATCCCCAAATATCCCAGCTCCTTAAGCAACCCCAAGAAAGTCACTGTTGATCCCTGTGAAGTTAATGGGCTTGAACCTGCTTTCAAATTTAATGCAAATCCCAGCTTACCTAATTGTGTGGAGGATAATTTTGTACTTTCTTGGTGACACAATCTGTCCCTATTTCCAGGCAAATTTGGAATTCCTATAATTCTAATAGGTTAGCAATTATGGAAAAAAAAATAAGTCTCTTACACAGATATTTTGCATCTTGTCTATAAGATTACACACTTTAATGGAGTTTATTATTATTATTATTGCAGTTGCTGAGGAGATTGAACTCACACTGTGTGTCTCCAGAGGACAAAACAAGGACCCAAAGGTAGAATCCACCAAGAGGCAGCTTGGAATTCAATGAAAAGAAGCCCTTTCTGGCAGTCAGAGCCTGTCAGCACCAAGTGAGCCATCCCAGGAGACAGGTGAGGCCGGGCAGGTCCAGAGC
>NW_004447271.1:2378-3308 GCF_000243295.1 Trichechus manatus latirostris | reverse complement strand
CTCCCACTTTGTTCTTCTTCTTGAGTAATGCTTTATTTATTCGGGGCCTCTTCCCTTTCCATATGAAGTTGGGATTTTCTCTGCATTTGAAAGCTCTATACATACACCATTTACTCCATCTTTTATTTTTCTGACATTGTTGTCATTTACAGATTGACTTCTCTGGTTCCCTGTTGTAAATCTTTTAGTTTGATTTATCCTTGAGAGTTTGTTACCTAGGTTGGTCTGGCTGATGCTGTCTTGTGTCATAGATTCAGGTTGTTGTCTGATGTTGTTGGTTCTCTGACCAAAGGACTCTGTTTAATAATTCTTGTAAATTTGGTTTGCTTTTACATATTCCCTTAATTTCTGTTTATCTGGAAATGTCCTAATTTTGCCATCATATTTGAGTGAGAATTTTGCAGCATATATTATTCTTGATTGGCAGTTTTTTTTCTTTCAAGGTTTTATATATGTCATCCCACTGCCTTCTTGCCTGCATGGTTTCTGCAGAGTAATCAGAGCTTAGTTTTATTGTTTCCCCATTGCATATGACTTTTGCTTTTTTCTTGAGCTGCTCTCAGGGTTCTTCTTTGCCTTTGGTTTTTGGGGAGTGTGATTATGATATGTCTTGTTCATTGTCTTTTGGGATCTGTCCTATATGGGGTTTGTTGAGCTTCTTGGATGATTGGCTTTGCATCTTTCATGATATTAGGAAAGTTTCTGTCAGCAAATCTTCAGTGATCCTTTCTGAGTTTTCTGTTTTCTCCCTCTGTTCTAGAACTCTGATCACACGCAGATTTTTGCTTTTGATTGTATCCCACATCATTCTCAGTGTTTCTTCATTTTTCTTCATTCTTTTCTCTGATTTTTCCTCAAACAAAGTGGTATCCAAGGATTTGTCTTTAATTTCCCTGAACCTGTCTTCCATTGTTTCAAAATTGCTTCTAA
>NW_004447271.1:0-953 GCF_000243295.1 Trichechus manatus latirostris | reverse complement strand
AGGAAGGGAGAAAGAGAGAAGGAATAAAGAATGCCAAAAAATAACAAAAATGGTTCTGAAGGGGCTGACCAGTGGCAGGGGTTAGGCCCTGGGGGCAGTGAGCTGGTGTCTCTCAGGCCAAGCAACTATGGCCAATTGAAAAGAGACAGGGAAGGAGGGAAGGCATATATAGAGGGAAGGAGAGTGGGAGGTGGGAAGGCATATATCCCTGGTTCCCAGGTGCTCTGTCTCCTGTTGGGAGCTCCCCAAAGTTGCCTTTCTGTACTTCCTGTCTGTGTTCCTAAATGGCTGTAGTCCAAGATGGTGAATCCGTGCTCTCCTTGTTCTCTGTTCTCTGTCTGTTTCTTTATTCCTTCAGTTGATGCTTAGGGTTCCAGACTGACATTTGATATATTTTGCTTGGTTTTTTGCTTAGATTTTTTTGGACTTTGCTGCAGAGGGCTGGTGTGGTGCTTCAGTCTATAGCACCATGTTGGCTCCTGCATCCTTTGATTTCTTGACTGCTGCTTCCATGGACATTAATTGTGGATCCAAGTAAAATGAAATCCTTGAAAACTTCAATCTTCTTTCTGTTTATCATGATGCTGCTTATTGGTCCAGTTGTGAGGATATTTGTTTTCTTTATGTTTAGTTGTAATCCATACTGAAGGCTGTAATTTTTTATCTTTATCAGTAAGTCTTCAAGTCCTCTTTGCTTTCAGCAAGCAAGATTGTGTCATCTGCATGTCATAGGTTGTCAATGCATCTTCCTCCAGCTCTAATGCTGCATTCTTCTTCATATAGTCCATCTTCTCAGATTATTTGCTCAGCGTACAGATTGAATTGGTATGGTGAAAGGATACAACCCTGTCGCACATCTTTCCTGACTTTAAACCATGCAGTATCCCCTTGTTCTGTTTGAATGACTGCCTCTTGATCTATGTACAGGTTCCTCATGAGCACAATTAAGTGTT
>NW_004447270.1:2205-3310 GCF_000243295.1 Trichechus manatus latirostris | reverse complement strand
AAAGAGTTCACACAGCAGGCTTAAGGCCTCTATCTTGAGGAGGGCCTGTTTGCAGGGTTGGCTCTTAGCTGGCTTCCAGGAACTTGGCACTTAAACCGTTCCCTTCGTTCCCTAACTGATAAGGATAGCTCACTGTGCCTAGACTGTTTATACCAACAGTGTGGTTTATGCTGAACATGTGCTTTCCTGAACACCTGAAAGTCTGGAATTTTGGTATGTGCTACCCAGAGGGTGCCTAAGTGACCATCTCCCGGTAAAGGCCTCGGGTGCTACGTCTCTAATGAGCTTCCCTGGGCAGACACATCACCCATGTGTTACTGCACTTTTTGCTGCTGGGGAAAGGAGCACGCTTGGTGTGTCCTCTCACAGGACAGAAAGAGCTGCAGATGCCTGGGCACAGATTTCTCTAGACTCTGCCTGTCCTTTTTCCTGGCTGAGCATATCATGCATCCTTTCACTGTACTATACCTCAGCCGTGAGGACAGCTATATGCTGAGTCCCGTGCGTCCTTCTGACACTCACCTAACGGGCAGGTGGTCTAGAGGACTACCTGCATGCCTCCGGATAGAGAAGGGTCTGAACCACTCCTCTTACTGACCTGGTGACTACACGCTAAAGCAAAAAACCAAACCAAATCCAACTCCTGGCGATCCCATGTGTGTCAGAGTAGAACTGTGCCCCATAGGCTTTTCACTGGCTGATTTTCTGGAAGATCACCAGGCCTTTCTTCTGAGTGTCTTTGGGTGGACTCGAACTTCCAATCTTTTGGTTAGCAGTTAAGCATGTTAACTTTGCACCACCCAGGGACTCCAGGTGCTTATACTAACATGAGACAAATTGGGGTCTCTGAAGCTCCAAAGGAGAGGAGGGCACCTCCACAGTAACCTATAACTTCTCCCGTCTGAGGAGCTCCATGGCACTGGCCAGCAGCTCCATGAGGCTACGGAATCCCACTCAGCAGCGTGCTGCATTTAATTCACATCTCAACGGCCGGCTGAACCTCAGCTATGGCTGAGGCTTTTGCTCTGATTTTTGCTTCTCAATGCAGAAGACACCAAACCAAAAAAACCAAACCCCTTGCCCTCAAGTTGATTCCGACTCACAG